>NW_027494749.1:0-280058 GCF_021521415.1 Bidens hawaiensis
AGATTCCCAGGCAGCCACTCCTTAAATAACAAAGGGGAATGAAATGATCAAGATAATGGATAAACAAGGAATAAAATTGAGTATTACTATTCATTTGTCTTGTATAATTAATTTGTAAGAATTGAATGAATTATTATTTTATATCGTTTATTAAAAATAAAAAAGCTCATAAATATATAAAAATGACAAAAACTTTGGCCCTTCAATTTAATGAAATACAAAGTTGAGAAAGAATCTAACTAAATTAAACAAAGTAAACCGCAGCCTAATAATTTTGAAAACGGTTTATCGTTTTTCTTTCGAGAATCAAGAAATCCACGGTCTTCGGGTGAACGGAGCACAATGGGGTGGGCTTGGCTGGTCTAGGGACCGCCAGAAACACCACCTCAGGTTGCCAAAGAAATTTCACCCCAACCGACACATCAAACCCGACACCCTAACATGTTTGCAAGAAAAATAGAACAACACTCCACGCCTCACAGTACACACAACTGATCCGAACCACCCCTTCCCAAAACCACTAATTATAAAATCATAACCGAACTTTTAACGATACAGCCCAGTAATTTTTCTTTTCTTTTTTTAACATACAGCCCAGTAATTCTGTGAGAAAAATTTTAATCATACCATAACCGATAACTTTTAACCTATAAAATCATAACCAAACTATTTAAAGACCAGATAGTTTCAATTTTCAACATCCCAAAAACCAATTTTTGGGTTTGGTTTTGTCTTGGAACAATATCCCAACCATTCCGGCCCATACGCACCCCTACCAACAGAGTAAAAATAGGATTGAAACATACGTTTCTGAAAACTTAACCAAACTATTAATATTTAATGCACATTTAAATCAAACAAAAAACCAGAAAAATATCATGAAATCTGCACACTCCACAACCTAAAACCAATCTTATATTCATACTTAGTACCTCACACAATACACACACACTTGAGAAGCTATTTAATTAGAGAAGTTAAATTAATCTCTTGCAATCTTCAGTTAGACCAAACATGAACCAAACCGCAATTATTACCCGTATAAATCTCGTTACGTTCTTCATCAAAGTAAAGTGCGGTTATCTCTTCAAGCGCGTCTGCAACCATTTGGTTCTTATTAGCTCCTTGCCTTTTACTATCATCACTGAGAACCGCATTGGCGGTGTTTATTTTAGCCACACATTTTCCTGTCCATATGTTGCTAATATTAATAGAACCAGCTGCAACCGCAAACAATATGTGTAAGAAGTCTAAAAGGTGCCAATATTAACTCGTTTATTGATCAAAGAGTTAAATTTGATTATGATATGCCTCTAATGGGTCATATAGGGGTGTGCATGAAACAGAAAAAAAAACAAGCCTTAACTGAAATAACCGAGCCCATACAAAAACAACCAAATTTTCGGTTCGGTTTTGGTTTTGCACATATCTAAAACCGGAAAAACCAAACCGTTGCAAATTTTATGAGTTTCATGTCTAATTTTTTACTTTTGAGTGTGAAATAACATCATAAAAAATGTAGCACAAATATTTTAACTCAAGTGTAAACTGATCAATTAATTATTATTTTGAACCAATTTTTTTTTTGGCCAAAAATTTCAAAGCTTAAATGGTAAGACCCATAAAACCAGTAAAGTACGAATACATACTTGGGTGGCCTGTAAAGTAGTTTTCAATCTATGGGTGGGCTTCACCTACATTATATCCCTAAAGGCAAATATTATTACAGTAGTGCATAAAAACATACCTTTGCCACTAATTCGTTGATCATTTGAATCACTTTTGCAGAAAGAAATTATAAGACCTTGATCACTTGTAATATAGATATTATTTGTATTGCAGTCGGAATGCCATAACTCATGATCCTCAAATGATGTCACAAGCTCTCCTCGAAAATTCCAAACAGAAACAGTTTGGTTTCTGAAAGTTAGAAATAACTGATTTTCGTATAGAAAAATAAACGCAGATGGAGTCATGAACTCGGTTTTATTGACTTCTTTCACCTCAGCATTTCGTACCTACAGCAGAGAAAGTAGTTAGTATTCATACACTGAGTATCAGGCAGAATCAAGTATTGTTTTTATACATAACTAATATTATAGAATAAAATATATTAAATTAAAAGTGTATAAATAACAGGCTCGCGAACTAGCTTGAACTCAATAAGTGAAGCTTGGGCTTAGCTTACTTTTAGGCTCAACCTCGTTTAAGCTCGGCTTGATTCGAGCTTCTGGCGAGCCAATATCGAGTAGCACACACGAGCGGAAATCCATCTATATCCTTCTAAAGATTAAAATTTCATATATATAGTTTTCCAAGATTCATTACATCATGTTTATCTTTTTCAAAAGACCAAAAATATCATACTCATCTAAAACAAAATCAGTTATATATAACAGCATGTTTCACTGAATAAACGAATTGATATAAGAAAATACTTTTAATTTATTTACCATGAAATGTGTAAACATGATATGATGAAAAATACAAAGACGTGTGAACTTCTAAGCTTGTAAAAGGGTTTATACATTATAACTACATATGAAATTAATTATATATATATAAAGCTCTAGAGGTGGCAACATGAGCGGGTTGAATAACGGGCTAAAACGCGTTCGACTTGAAATACTGGTTAAAACAAGTTACGCGGGGTTGACCTGCAAACAATTTTTCGTTCTTTAAAGCGTTAACATGATTACAAACGTATCACATAAACATCTAAATCCTCAAAAATATACAATTAAGGATGTTCTATCCAGTCAACCCATAGACCCATTTGAGATTAAAAAAAATCAACCGACCCGTTCATAACTAAACG
Source organism: Bidens hawaiensis (assembly GCF_021521415.1). Taxonomy (NCBI): domain Eukaryota; kingdom Viridiplantae; phylum Streptophyta; class Magnoliopsida; order Asterales; family Asteraceae; genus Bidens; species Bidens hawaiensis. The sequence goes on from NW_027494749.1 coordinate 2,819, forward strand.
GGTAATCAATAATCATTGCCACCTCTAGTTAAAGCTCTAAAAAGAATTATAATAGTAAAGAAATGGAATATAGAACATACATCAAGTATCTGAAGGTTCTCGTTTTCTTGCTTCACAAGAAGCTTTTCATTGAATTGCTCTATAAAATCCACCTTCCTATTGCGATGAAGCAAATGACTAAAATCCTTTAAAACTGTGCCATCTTCTATTGATAATATTTTCAAAGGAACATGGCTCAAAGCCCTAGAGAAAATCAATAACATGATCCCGGGACTGTTACAAAAGAAAAAAAAACATTAGCATGATAACTAATATATTAAAAATCAGGATATGATTCTGCAATAACAAACTAAAAAATATACGTTTCTCCTTCAATTTAAGGTCATTGTTCAACCACCTTTTGTTAATCTATAACTGCAAACTACTTGTTAGTTGTTAATAAGTCTTTAGTAAAAAAAGTTACCATTTTACCCAAGTTAATTCTGTTTGCCATTTGGCATGTACATCTTTTTTTTGTCATTTTACACCTTTCAGCTACAACTAATTTTCACAAAACACTTTTGGGCCTGTAAATGAACCAAGCGTTATAGTGAACTGTTTGGTGTAAAGTTTGTTTATGTTCATTTATTTAATATACAAACGAACATGATCAACATTTAGTTAAACAAACGAACATGAACACACATCTCGTTCGTTCATGTATGTTTGTGAACTTTCATTTACGTGTGTTTATTTAGAAAAAAAAACAGACATGAACAGTTTATTTAAGATCGCATATGTTTGTTAATGTTCATTTATGTTTGTTCGTTAATATTCGTTCACTTATGTTTGTTCGCTAATGTTAGTTCACTTATGTTCTTTCGTTTATATATTCATTAAATTGATTTATGTCCATTACACCTTAGTCTAGTTTTATGAAACTAAAATATCACCCTTTACAATTTTGTCTAGTTTTATTAATCAAAAACTTAACAAATTGATGTTCATGTTTGCTTTTAATGGTATTCGCTCAAATATGCCGTTTATGTTCGTGACCCATTCAATTATACTGTTAACGAACGAACATCAATGAACACGTTCATTTTCTTAACAAACAACACGCCGGTCAATCATTTGTGATCAATCTTTTATTCGATTAAAGTTAGGTAACGTGAACATGCACAGTTCATGTTCGTTCACGTTTACAGCCTAAACACTTTCATAGGTCTGAGTCTCTGAGAGCAACACCTCACAGCGAGAGCTAATTTTACCACAATACCCATTCAATATGTTGACCTCCAGAAAGTCAAACAGGAATGTATCAAGGATGAAAGATCATAAAACAGAAAGTAAAAGTAAATAACAAATTACCTGATCTTGATTTCATCTACATCCTTGTCTGTTATAGAGTATAACAATGTATAATTCTTCAAGTCAAAGACCTTGTATATGCTTTAGTAAAACAAACAAAAAGTCAACAAAAATCGTTATGCGTTCAATGAAATAATAATATTTTGAAAAAATGAAAATACCTGTCTTGTGCAGAGTATGTAAGCACCTTCCCATTAACATCATCGAACTCCACAAAACCGGGCCATTTTAAAGACTCTGATTCAAATAGAGGAAAACCATCATCTGGTTGACCTCTTTGTATGTATCTAACATTACAAAAGAAAGTAAATACCAATACAACATTACAAGTATTTGGAAACGAACCGATGCATGGACTATCTGTGTAATTAACCTTTAGTACCCAAATTTGTTACGCTACTTTAGTTTTGACAAACCCCATGGACTATCTGTGAAATTAACTCTTAGGCGGCTTTCAAGTTTCAACTTATTTGACATGTTCCTCTTTTAGCTAATTTATTTATTTGGCCCATTTGAGACGACACGAAACATAGCACGAATCAACCCAACCAAGTAAATGGGTCAAAATGGTCAATAGTTTTTTCCCGTTTCTTAGAACTTTTTATAAAAATAGTTAATGCCCTAATTATGATTACAAAAAGCAATATCATCTCAACATTGATCTAAATCTTTGAACAAAATGATTTAGAAGGTCATATACATTAAAGATTTTGTTATTTTCTTATTTAACAGGTTTGAGATAAAACAAAACCAAAACCGACCCATTCACAAAAGTAAAAGGGTAAAATATGCCAACACTATTTACCCATCTCTTAAAACATATTAAAAAAAATTAATGTGTTAATTATTATTAAAAAATTTATTATCATGGTAGTTGCCTTATCTTTATATAAAGTAGCTTTTGGTCAACTTTTGACCCTTTGGCTCGTTTCCCTTTTAATGAATACATTAACCCAAATTGAAGTAAATAGGTCAAAATTGTCACTTGTAAACTACGGATGCAGAATATATAAAAGCAAATAATAGATAGACTCACTCTATTCTTGTTGATCTGCATTTGAGTGAACTGAAATTGTCTGAAGCATATACAGAAACTGTAATTAGCGAGTCGTTATTTTTATTGTAAAACAAGCTACGGATGACTTCATCTGGAAATATATTCAACATACATGTCCTCTTGTTTGTATCTGCATTAAGAGTGCCAGCCAAAAGAAACCTTTATATAAGATTGTTCTGGCTTTAAATATAGCGAAAGAATAACACCTAATACATCCTTCAAATAGTTCAAAATTTCATGTATGATGTATATCCATCTAAACTTCATAATATCATATTCAACTTTTCATAAAACATACCATAATGTTTTTTCATTCCATAGTAAGCTAACTAATATCAGTTACTTTTAACAAATTAACAATTTATTTCACTTAACAAATAAAAAAAATACACCAGTATCACTTTTAACCATCTCATCTCATAATGTTCTCTTTGTTTATTGGGTGGCACATATCGTTATACAGAAACTGACTAGGCCTCTAAACAAACATGAACGGGGCATGTTCATTCGTTTAACTTTAACCCAACAAACGATCGGGCACGAACAACTAATGAACGTAACCTTCTTGTTTGTGTTCATTAAGAAAATGAACACGTTCATGTTAGCTTATGTGTGTTTTCTAACATTATAAATGAAAGGTCCATGAATGTAAACAAACGGACATAACTGAACATAGATGAACGAATATAAACGACATAATTGAGCGAACAATAATCACAAGTAAAATAAAACTGTTGAGCCAAAAAAAAATAACAAAACACGACTAAATTGTAATGAGTGATAATATATTATCATAAAATTAGACAAATAGTAATGGGCTTAAAAGATTTACATGAATATACACAATGATGAACTTAAACACGTGTAAACGAACAAAGATGATAAACGTAAATGTGATATTTTTAGCATTTTGAAAAGATAAAAAATATGATACGCCCTGCTTGCGGTGCGCTCATATAATGCATATATGTGTGAACCTTCGGGTGGGCAAAAGTGAAATTGCACTGATTTTAACGTTATTTTACTAATCTCGTGAAAATAAGGTTAAAAGTGGCGGAAGATTAATCAGGCATCATGTGGTGGCGTTGATAGCCGAAAGACAATAGTACATGCACCAATCGACCGGTGTCACGATGGTTGAGTGTTATGTATCTTATGTCCAAGACTTGATGCAAAACTACTATCGAGTCGGGGGTCTCACCGGAAGCAATCTCTCTATTCCTAAAAGTTAGAGGTAATGTTGTCTACATCTTACCCTCCTCAGACCCTACCATAGCTTTGCTATTGGTGGGATATACTGAGTACGATGATGATGATATTTAGAAGGATTCACATGTGTGTATATGTATATGAAACTTTGAACTTTTAGAAGGACATGCATGGAGATTTTTACATGACAAAAAAAATTGCAGATAATAATATGTTAGCATCATTACCTCTACTAAAAGCTGCACAAACACCAGAACTTGCAAGAGCAAATACTATACCATGTGCTGCCACTATTTCAATGACTTTTGCCCTTTTAGTCAAGAATGGTAATACAAATGATGATTGTCCTTTGGGATCATGAGTATCATATTGCTCCTGTTTGAATTCATAGTACAGTTATTCAGAAAAACATGGACATCTTATTCCTAATTTGTAAGTAACAAATAAGAATAAAAAAACATATGGATTCTGATCATGAATGTAAATATTTAATATATCGAAATTGCATGTTGTTACTAATTTATAGAAATCAGTAACATAAATTATTCCTAACAGATTACTAATCTTAAAAGAATCAATGTTAGTTAAATTCTCGGCTAATATTTCGTTAACAAGGAATGCTATAAGAGCAGATAATTAGGGCTTTTTCAAATGTATAGATTATAGTATAGAACAGAACTTGCAGAGTTGCAGATACATATATCGATTCATATAGCATTCAAAATTTACTGTAATTCGATATCGCATTGATAATTATGCAGCATAATTAACTAATTCTACCGTAGCAATATAATTATAATTGCAACTAATAACAAAACCTAAAATGATACCAATGAAAGTAACCCTAACATATACAGATGGAGTAAATTACCGTCAAGCGGATGTTCTGAAAGCGGTGAGCAGAATTAGTGAGGGAAAGAGAACGGTGTCGTTTGGAGGAAATCTCACGCCTGTGTAATTTTCTGACGCTGTTGTTGACCGACAGGCAGTGGGCAGAGTGACGCTGCTGCTTCTTGTTGGCAACCACTCGCCTTCGGCGGGTAACGCTGCTGCTGCTACTGGCCATCGTAACTCTGCTGCTAGTAGAGCCGTCCATTGCCGGACATTCAGTAGGGTTCCGGCAAGTGGCAATTGATTATGAATGGTTTAATTTGAGTGAGGGATTTGAATCCGAGTGAGTAAGGGTTTGGTTTTGATTTGATTTGATTTGAATTGAAATATAGAATCGAAAGAGTGAATAATTGAGGAATGCGTATACTCACCACATCATAAACAGATACTCGTGACTGACGACTATAAACTATACAAAATTTTTACTTTGATAAAGTATCAAAGTGCTCGCGCAATGCAGCGGGTGTTTGAACCTGTTAATCACATAACAAATATAAGTGTTTATGGTTCAGTTAAAACCTTGAAATCGTTTAAACCGGTCATTGGTTTGACTTCTTTTTTCTTTTTCTTTTTTTACTTTCGGTTTGTTGGTCGGTTTCAAAATTTTCAAAACGTAATGAACGGTTGGTTCACGTGTATACTGGCAACCGACCATATGAAGCCAGACCAGACTATAAATATTGAATGCATTTTAATATTTTTTATTATTAATTATTAGATATGTTTTGTAATATATATTTGATATAGTTAAAATTTAATTGAACATAATCTTTTTATTACAAATAACTTGGTTATACAACTTCAAATTAACATAATTGTAGTATGATTCATTCTGTGATCTTTGTTGTTATTATTTCACGTCTTAGATCTTCCATTAATATATACCATTTATGTGGCTAAAATTATTATTTTTTTATTTATGATCCTCTCAAGTATCATATTATGTTGGTGTTTAGTTAAAATTGATGGTACATTTAAATTAATAATTATTTTAAACTAAATTTATTATTAAAGTTTAAATTGTGAAACCAAACTAGAACCAGGCCGTTAGTAACGATTCGGTTTTAAATTTCAATGGTTGAGTTTGGTTTTGGACGACAACAAAATCAGTATTAACGGTTGGACTCACAAGTTTAACTTAAAATCCATCAAAACCGACACTGAACACCCCTACGTAACATATTAATTTATTTAAAATGAAAAAATATAACGATATCATATCCAAATTAAAGAGAATAAAATGTTCGTTTTTATGATGTAATTTTTTTATAAAAATATTAACGTTTGAAAGTGCTATAGTCGTTTAAAAATCATGGGTGGGAAGTTAGTTTACAACTTAAATTAAAAACATAATATGGTTAAAGATGATGGACCAAACTTGTAAGTTGAATGAATTGTGTTTAAAAGACAAGTTTACCCTTACTAACACATATACCCCATGCTTTAAATGTTGTAAATTACTTAAAAATGAGTGTCTTAATTTACCCTTGTTTGGTGTATTATATATAGTATAGATATTGATTTTTACTATACGAGTACCCGCGTGATGCACCGGGAAAAAAAATCATTGTAATCATGTAATAATTGTGGATGTTCTAGGTTCGTTTAAAATATTGAAAACGTTTGAACCAATTATCACTTTTGGTCAGCTGGTTCTGAATGTTCAAGCCATAGCAAACGGTTTGGTTTATGGTTTATACAAAAAATTGGCTATATAAACCGAACCGAACGGTAAACTTATCATTGAAGCTCAATGCGTGAAACCAACCCATTAATAACGATTTAGTTTCAAGTCTTTTCAGTTTCGGTTCTTAATAACAAAAAATCAAACCAACGGTTTGGCTCACGGTATAACTTAGAAACCGTTAAAACCGAATTGTGAACACCCATACGTAATATGTTGATTTTTTTTATTTGAAAAATATAGCAATACCATACCCAAATTAAAGACAATAAAATGCTTAATTTTATTGTGCAATTTTTTATAAAAATATTAGCGTATGAAAAAGTTATGGTCGTTGGAAAATCTTTGGTTGTAAGTTATTTACAATTAAAATTAAAATTAATATATATGTAAAGATAAAGGTCCAAAGTAGTAACTATTTCTTAAATTTACAAAGGTTAAGTAAAGTTGAGGGGTACAATATTGTAACTATTTCAAGAGATAATTTTTAATAGACAAGTTTGTTACTATCTTACATTCTATATTAGGTGTACCTTATGCATTAAAAATTGTAAATTACTTAAAATTGAAGTGTCATAATTTGCTTATGTCTCATGTATTATATATAGTATAGCTCATTCCCAACTGTCGACTTGTGGTCACTTCCGGTCCCGACTAACGAATTGGTTACTGATGGTCCCAACTTTTAATGTATTTGTTCCTAGCGTTTCGTGACTAACAGAATTCTAACGCCGTTAGTTGTTGGTCGCTGGAAAAATGTTTTTGTCCAAAAAAGTCATATTTTTTTCCAGAAAACACCACCTGAACATTGTCGCCGCCACAACTTGAGCACCACCAACCGATTCCGATGATGGTTCTAGGGTTCCAGTGACCTTAATAATTGGGGATTTTAGTAGAAAAAGGTTCCTAAAGTCCGATACAAAGTTACCAAGATGTTTGGGACGAAAATATTAAGTTTTCCGGCCAAAAATGTTTTTATACGGTGTTAGGATCCTATCAGTTGCGAACCGTTATGAACAAATACGTTAAAAGTTGGACCGTCAACATCCAATTTGTTAGTTGGGACCAGCAATAACCAAAAGACGATAGTTGGATTAATAAAAAACCAACACACCTACTTTCTACGATAATGTCATTACCTTTATCTTATAAACTAGTTGCTTTGAACTAGGTTGGTATTGTTCGGTTTGTTATAATACCGTCATTTGCTATAGTAATATTTTAAGTTTTGCTTGAATATATATGATATTTAATTATTTATAATGTTCGTAAGGGTATATGTTCCGTTAATCCTATAAATTTTTATAATGCATTTGATAAAAAAAAGTGTAATGACAATTAGGGGTGTCCAAAATACTCGAACCCGATTAACCTGAGCCCAAATAAGCAAATTCGGGTCGGGTTAATAGAGCCGGGTTTCGGGTTATTTTTTGGAAAAAAAGTCGGGTTTCGGGTTAACCCGAATAACCCGATTAGTGGTGATGCTTAACTTTAAATACAATGATTAAAATGTGAAATAAGCACTATAAATACAATAATGTAAGTTTTATAGAGAAATCAATTATTTAGTTTGTTTATGAACCTTTCAGTGAAAAGTTCATTTATGTTGTGTTCATTTAACTAAACAAACGATCATGAACACATGTTTCACTCGTTCAGCTATGTTCGTGAACGTTCGTTTATGATCGTTCATTTTAGTTTCGTTCATGTTCGTTTACATATTAATAGAAAAATATTAAATATTATTTGCATTTAGAAATTATATCACATTAATATGTTTTGTATTTGCTTGTGTTTATTTAAATGCGTTCATTTATGCTCGTTTATATATGTTTGTGTTCGTTAATGTATGTACATATATGTTCCTTTATGGTCGTTTCTCTTTGTATAATTATGTTCGTGAGCTATTCGTTTAGATTTTAAATGAACGAACATAAACGTACACGAACATGTTTAGTTATTAACTAACGGACATGAACACAAATATATGTTCGATTAAATGTTCGTGTTCGTTAAAAGTTAAATGAAAAAACACGGGCATACCATTGTTCATGTCTGTTCGGTTCATTTATAGGCCTATATATATATGTAATTATAAGATAATTACTTGTAAGAAATATTGAAAACTGAGTGGAATTAGAAATTCTACAACCTACAAGTTACAAACACAAAAAACAACTTAAAATTATAAAGTAACAAGGTTAACCCGACTAACCCGAATGTCACACCCCCATCTAAGGCCTAGGAGCATGACCCATAAGTTGGTATCGTAATTGTAAATAAATCAGTGTTGCGTTAGTTTGCGGAAGACTTATAAACTTTATGGATCAAAAGTGTAATATATATATATATATATATATATATATATATATATATATATATATATATATATATATATATATATATATATATTCAAAAGACGGGATTATAACACCCGCTTAAGTTACAAAATATTTATGTGTTTAATAATTACAAACCACCATGTTCATATATTAAGTTACAAAAGAAATCCGAGCCATCGGATATATCAATAGCACTTCGATACTTCCAAGCGCTATCATTGTTCACCTGCAAAATGTAAGAAAATACGTCAGCAACGAATGCTGGTGAACACGTTGACGCAAAATACTTTCTTTTACTTTATTACCCCTCGAGACTACGCCTGCCTCGGCCCAACGTGGCATAGGAATAACAAAGTCAAATAACACATTATCAATTAGAGCCTCTACACTAGGTCACCTCACAAACACCACAGCGTTTGACTTAATTAAGTACCCATAAATATACACAACGGTCGTACTCCCTGCAGGAGAGCGTCCTACGACCAAGGGTGGTGCGATCATGCCCATATATCGCATAGTACCACCTATGTAAGGATCCAGACATATGTATACCACAGCCTGAGGGCTAGGTTCATACCCATAGTTATAACGGTTTTAAGAACACATAGTTCCTTATAAACAATTTCATATAACAAGTTTGACTCATTTGAAAACAAGTTTAAAAGTTGGGGGCGTATTCACCTTATCTCTTTAGGATCGGCTTCACTCACCTTCCAAGAGTCTTTCCCTTTCTTTATCTCGAACCTATAGTTACGAGTATAAATATTTGTTAGTCGGATACACGATCCGGCTTAAGACCTTTAGTCTTATATCTCAATCCTCGATTGAACCTTTAGTTCAATTCTTATTTACTTGAAAACCTCTTGTTTAAAAGTAAATTATAAACTTTTAGTTTATATGAAAACCCGACGTTTCTTCTTCTCTAAGAAACGTAATCTTTTCTTTTATTATTTAAGAATACTCTTTATTCATTAAATAATATTTTCATAACAAAGAATATAATCATATATACTTACACATATATATATGTATCACAATATTTAACCATCAAATTTTCATTCGTTTCTTTGTTATGTTTTCTTTTCTCTTTTATCGAGGTATCGAGTATAACCTCGACTTAAGGCCAAAGCCTTGAATATAATATTGAATTCGATATTACGCCTAATCTTAGTGGCGTACCGAAATCCAAGGGACTTGAGCAGCACTCCGACGCCGCTTTACTTCTCGATCGTCAAACGATTACACCAAACTTCAGTACTCGTCGACACGCTTACTGAGATTCATTGCCATTTCAACAACACCTTCTTGGTATGTGGGTGGAGGGTGGCACAACTTCTAAAGGAAACGTTGGTACACAAACGATGGAACGTGGCACGCTTATCGAGGCAAATCGCTTATAGGTTTTAGAGAGAGGCTAGAAAGAAGTGAGAGAGCAGATGTGGGATGTGGAAATGATCTGCCCTTAGCCGCTATTTATAGGCCTCAAATTGGTTCCCATCGCGGTACGCGATGGGTCCCTCAGCAGACCTATCGCGTACCGCGATATAGGTCTGCTGACGCACAGCGTAGACCTGCCAAGTGTCGACACGTGGTAGGCGCCGCTCCACGTAGCGGCAGTGTTGCCACGTGGTGACACGTGGCAAAACATAGTGCCACCGTGTGCCACGTGGCACACGTGTCACAAATTGTCAGACATCTCATCGCGGTACGCGATGGGAGTCTCTTCTGACTCATCGCGTAACGCGATGGGTCAGGAAACCAGAATTTTCATTTTTAACCCTCCAGTTTGGATTTTGGTAATTTTAGTCTCTAGACTTTGAAAAGTTGATACTTTGAACTCGAAATTTTTACGGTGTACACCGAACCTTAATAGTGTCGGGTTGACCCGATGAACACCCCTAACTTGATATTTTTGTATTATCGCCACAAAGAAGAAGAAGAACTTTCGGTTTTTTTTATTCTTATCTTCATAGCAGATTGAATCGGAAGGTAAGAAGTTTCAAACTTTCTATTAAATATCCGTTCCAACCAGTATTTGGATGTTTTTGCTTGAGCTGTACGAGATGAAAGTCTCATATACAGTTCTCGGAGGAGGGATCACACCTATCTCAATAAAGTTTATGATTGGTTTAAAGAACGTCATTTATGTTTTAAAAATGCATTTTTCATAGTTTGAACATAGATGGGTTTCGTAGTTAGATTATGTGGACCAAAATGAGAATAACCAATTGCAAATTAATAATAAAAAAAGATAAATTTGTATAAATAATCTCATCTTTTATGTATTAGTCGATAATAATCTCACTTTTAAAAAAATCACTACCAACGATCCATCCTTTCAACCTTTTGTCTCAATGGACCTCCATTAAAAAAACATTTAACGTCATTAACTTTTTTTTCGAGATTTGAACCAATGTTTTAGGGCTTTTGATCGGAAGAAGAATACGATTCGACTGATGTAAAACATATCTTAAAACGATGATTCGAAATTCCCACTGCATTTCGTTGTCAAATGCGTTTAAAACAACTTTTTCATTCATCTCTTTCAACACATGTCCTCGGAACTCGAGACCATTCCCATTTCCACACAATCTGATTATTAAGCCACCATACCCGGTCTCTAATCACGCAAGCTTATTTTTTTCAACTTGAACAAGTTAGAAAAATCACACTTGAAGCAAGAATCTCCTACCCAAATGTCCGACCAATACTTGATATCTTTACATTTTCCACTCTAACTTTTTCATCCTAACCCCACCTAACTTGCTTTCTTCCACGATGTTGTAATTATTTTATTAACATGAACCGTTTCTCATACCGTTTTTTTGAACGTGAACGGCTTCAATAACCCTTTTGCACAACCCCTCCTTTTTCGTTCTAAACCTCCAAACCCATTTCACTAAAAGAGCACCATTAACATCCTTGGCCCAGACAAGCCAAACGCCCCTCTCTCTTTGAGTAACGCCATCTTCTCCCACGTCACCTAACGAACCTTATTGACATTATTGAAATCACTCCAAAGTAATTTTCTCATTATCCCTTCACGTTTGTCAGAAGACTTTCAAGAACCGACTTGATTAAAGTCAACCTAAATACACAAGTTACAAGTTCATGGTTTTATTTAAAAAAAATCAAGAATGCTGTTAAGATTAATATTAACATTTTTTATTAAAAAAAATCATCTAAAATTATAGGATTATAACATGCAAAGGAAGGAAGTTATCGTAAATCATGCATGATCCACAATTTCCACCATTGATTTCCATTTCAAACCAAACCACATAAATTCAAACCCAATTCAATTCAATCCAATCCAATCCTCTTATTAGTTATTACCACCCCCAATAATTCAATTCTAATTCCAATTCCAATTTCATTCCATTCGCGGAGCACATATACATCTAATGGAAACCCCTACATCCGCGAAAGGCAACCAGCTGAAATCCTCCTCCTTCCGCCTCCGCTCACCCTCCCTCAACTCCGTCCGCCTCCGCCGCATCTTCGACCTCTTCGACACCAACCATGACGACCTCATCACCGTCGACGAGCTCAGCCGCGCCCTAATCCTCCTAGGCCTCGACACCAACATCAGCGAGCTAGACTCCATCATCCGAACCTTCATCCAGCCCGGCAACACCGGCCTCACGTTCGACGACTTCCAGGCATTGCATAAGGAGATTGACGACCTCTTCTTCCAGCTGGATGACAATGAGGACTTGAGTAATAATAATAACGATGATGATAATGAGGATGAAGGTGGCGGTGAGGAGGCGGATATGACGGAGGCGTTTAAGGTGTTTGATGAGGATGGAGACGGGTTTATTTCGGCCCAGGAGTTGCAGACCGTGTTGGTGAAGTTGGGGTTTGCGGAAGGGAATGAGATTGGGAGAGTGGAGATGATGATTTCGTCCGTTGATCGGAATCATGATGGTCGTGTCGACTTTACCGAGTTTAAGGATATGATGCGGAATGTTGTGGTTCTCAGGTGAACAGGTAGGTGTGTGATCATGGGTTCTCCAGCGGCCGAGACATTTTAATGTAATGTCTCGGCCGCTAGAGTTTATTCTCTGTTTTGGATATTGTATACTTATGTAATATATTGATGACTAGGTATATCGAAATGATATGAATTTAACAATGTTTTAGATGATTATAATTAACAGACATAATGTAACATCATTCATTCACGTATTTATCATTCAGTTTCGATTTCGTATTTTGTTTTATATACGTGATGTATGTAATAGTTGAATATTGAATGAAATGTCTTGCTCACATTTATTCTCTCTCGTTTACGACATGTAATATATATGCACCCTAGCTCTCTATAGGTTTTTATTGATGAAGATCTTATGGCTCTATTGATTTTATTCTTGAAGCTATTGGCGCATTGTGTGTTGAGTGAACTACGCTTATCATCCTCACGTGAAATATGAAATTGTGCTTTGATGGGAAACGGAAGAAAAGGCTATGGAAATTTAACTGCGCTTCAGAACGCCAAACTTCCATCAAAATCCATAAACCGCTAAAGAGCAACCTTGTTTGAGAAATGAGCCAACGCATTAAGAATATTTCCAAGTTACATACAACAGTCATATTAGAGACACAAAAGGCTTTACCATCTAGAATATTACATAACATAAATCACATAACATGAAACATGGTAAGTAAGCAGAAGTTACTAGTTAATATATATATTTTGTAACATATGATTTGATCGAATAGCCAATAGCCAATAAGTAATCTAAAAGTCAATAGCCATCCGATAAGTAACCTAAAATGTCAATCGCCATCCAATAAATAATCAAAAAGTTTCACAACGAAAACACTCATCATACGTGCAGTGAGTAAATGTGAATCATTTTTTAGGCCTCCGGAAACAAAACTTTTAAAAGGAATCCCACATATATGAGCCTATAATTTATACGTGAAGCATTTTCAATGGCTTGTGGCTTTAAGTGATGCAACCATCACATGTGGATTCTTTAGCTACTTGAAATATAGCATTTGTCTTGCTATTAGACTAAATTATACATGAGAATTCCACATAATAGAAAATGTCACCTCTATATGAGGGTGATACTGCTGGCGGCTACACTAATCAAATAAAACCAACAAGCAGATCACGAGTAATCCTCAATATAACTAGGCTACAAAGCTAACCAAGTCGGTCTCACATGAAAATACTAGGTTGTGCGGTTTATGTACCATTACCACTGCCACTACGCACCAAATGGGACCACATAATAGACTTGGTATTTACACTAGTTTTAACTCATCGTCATTTTCTAAATATCTATAAACATTGGCACGGGACTTAATTACAACTTAATATGTTGATTGTCAAATTTAATATGATAGTATACCAATCTTAAGGGGAGATTAATACAAGGGAATATGTGTAAGACAATAAATGGACAATAAATAGCATAGAATGTATCAAGTTTGATCCCAGTGTGGTAAATGTAAATCATAAGTCCAAAAGAGTGAACATATTTGCAACAAATAACAAATGATTTACCAAACAGATTCACAAACACAAATATATTGACAAACAGTATCAAAGTCAACTGTTTGAATGAAGTAATTTAAGATAGATTACCAAACATAGAAATCGTGGAAGACAAATTGGTCCCAAACATAATCCTCGAACACCAAATTGCATGTTGAATGTCGAGGTGACCTTGGCATTGCGAGAGCGTTTTTTGCTTCTTTCGGATGACAGGTTCACCTCACGTTGCGTATATGATTAAATTTGTTTAGAAAAAAACAAAAAGCCTCCTGGCATTTCATGCAAAATTATCATGTCAATGCAATGTCATGCCAATTGCCGCACACGATTTTTAATATTAGTAACAATTTTTTTGGGTCTCAATATCAAATTCCTTCACCCTTACATAGTTTCTATCAAGTGCAAGTTATTTTTCATAAACGTTAAATTAAAACCAAGAAAATATATTTTTAACCAAATAAACTCAAATAAAAAGTCATCTTCATTATTTAAAAATACTATAAAAAAAGAAAAGAGTTTGACGTGTAAAATGATCTTCAAACTTTTGTTGTTTTAGACTTTTTTTTTTGAACAAATCCCCTAAAACTACTCATGCCCCTCCAATTTAATGTGTTGAAGCAAAACAAGTTTTTGATCACAAACAATGGCCTAAGGTTTGGTGGCTGTCCTTATTGACATGCCAAAACATTTCATCCACCATCTTCCCTCCCATCATCTATAGCGGGACGGGGCGGTGGTGTGGCGAAACAATGTCATCATCCATTGACAATGGTGGTGGTAAGGCGGTACAATGGCAAAAGATTATGGTTGTAGCCGAACCAACCCGTGAATCAGCAGCTGCTCTCCATTATGTTTTATCGCGTGTAATTTATGATAATGACATATTGTATCTTCTTCATGTTGAGCATCCTACATTTTGGAAGCATGGAATGTCATGTTTCAAGAAACACTCATCTTCAACCGCCCTCATGGCGTCCACCACGGAGACACATGGTTTTCAGGGTGGTGTTTGCAGTTGCATTGGCGGGGATGTTGACTTTCTTGACCAAATGAAGAGCGCGTGGAAGGTTGTGCACCCTCGTTTGAAGGTGAATGTGTCGAGGGTCGAAACCGACGCTAAAGATAAAGCTTATATGATTATGTCACAAACCAAAGCGCATGGAATTGACCTTCTTGTTGTAGGAAAACGTCAAAGTTTAGCTAATGCAATATTAGGGTAAGTTGTTTATTGTTCTTGCCAATTTCCCATAATTTGACTCTAGAAAGGACAAACTTATAAATCTAATTACCAACATTACCATTGAATTAGAGGTGTAAACAACCCGAGTCATTTATGAGTTGTTCGCATAAAGTTAGAACTGAGCCGAGCTTAAAAGAATTCTAAATTTGATACTATATCGAGCTTGATTAAAATGGTGAGTCTAAACAAACCTATTATTTATGTAAGGCTATAAATCAAAGAACCATGCTTGCACTTGGCTCGGCCCTGCTCGGATCATTTTGCACCCCTACATGAAACTTGTTCTAAATTTGAAAATCCTATTATCGTAAAAGAAACCCGCATACTTTCATAAAACATCCGGCTAAGTCCCTCAACATTTTATGTGACTGATCAAGCCTTTGTAGTTTGTTACATAGGTTAAACATGTACTTTATAAGTTCAACATGTTACATGTTAGCCAGGGCCGACCTTGGAGTATGGCAGAGTGGTTGACGGCCACATGCCCGACACCCCACTAGGCCTGATTTTTTTTATAAAAATTATATGTATTTTTATGGAAAAAAATATGTATAATCAATGTTTCAACACAATTACATAACAACTAGCTTGGTCTAGTGGCAAAAGGGTATGACATCTAACCAAAAAGTTGTGGGTTCTAGTCTTATTTGAGACATTTTTAAGCCCATTTAAAATTAAATTGTTTAAACAAAAAAAATGTTCGTTTTACCTAAGGCCCAAAATAATTTCACCGTTGGCCCAAAATATTTTTTGCCTTCTCGGAGCCGGCTCTGATGTTAGCCCATTCACGGCACACTTACAACTATATTACAGCCCATTTAGAACACTCCAACCCTTTTAGATCAACAAAATTTTGATTTAAAGTTAATGTCTTTGGCACGGATAAATAGTGTTTGGGCTCATCAATTTCAACCAGCTAACCCATCAACCAGACACGATTACCACCACTAATTATAATAAGTTGAAACTTGAATTTTGGATGCAGGCAGAGGATAAATGGGACAATAAGAGAGACAGCAGAGTATTTGGTAGAATACAGCAAATGCACTTGTGTTGTGGTTCAAAGAAAGGGCCCAACCGGAGGCTATCTTCTGCATACAAAAAACCATAGAAATTTTTGGCTTTTAGCATAAAACACAAGTCCTTCAATTTGCTTAAATAAATATCCTCATTCCTCTGTTTTTTTGTTGCATTAGATGACATAACTATGCTAGATCGTGTGAAACGCCATGTTTGACGTTTGAAGTCAATATGAATGGAAACCGTGTTTGACCGCAAAAGCGAAATCTGGAAAAAAAAACGACTAGAAAAGTACATGTAAAAATGTATAACACGAAAGATTGCGTTGATCAAGAATATTTGAATTACATGATTTATGGGTTGTTCCAAGTCATAGTCAAAGTCAACATTTTGTTCATTTACGGTTAATTACAAAGAAGAGTCGGCAAACTGGACGAGTCATTTTTGACCCGTTTATTTATGAACAAGTCAATTCGGGCTGTGTAACGGGTCAAACAGATAAATCAAGAAAATGAAACGGGTCGCGTAATTATACTTTTGTTGCAACAGGTAAACCTCTAAAAGGAGTAAATTAGATTAATCATCTTACTAATCTATTAAATCAACACAATTTTGCCACATGTCCTTCTACTGGGGTGTCAACCTAGGCCTCCATATCATCTCATTTCTATTCTAAGACTCTCTAATATGTTGCCATGTGTCATCTTACATACTATTTAACCTTAGATATTTCCACCATCATTTTAATCATTTTAATCTCTCTCTCTCTCTCTCTCTCTCTCTCTCGGCTTAATTACTAACTCCACCATCTTCTATATTCCGGTAATGTAGATCGAGATTAATCGTTTTCCGGTAATGGCCAACAATGTTATTTGATTTTCCGGCAAGGGAATATCTTTTTCCGATAAGGTTTTCCGATATGGTTTTATATTTATTTGAATTGTTATATGATTTTCTAATAATTTCTTTAGGTAGTATATCAAAATCCAAGATTAAATTGATATTTTGAAGTTATTACGGTTTTCCGGTAAGATTTTTGTTTTCCGTTTTTGTTTGTATTTAATCTCTCTCTCTCTCTCTCTCTCTCTAACTCTACCATCCACAATCTTCTATATTCCGGTAATGTAGATCGAGATTAATCATTTTCCGGTAAGGTAATATATTATACTTTAATGGCCAACAATGTTATATGATTTTTTGGCAGTGTTATATCTTTTTCCTGCAACATCATATTTACTTCCGGTTATTGTAGATCTAATCTTTTTATTTTTATTTTCATTGTTAACTAATTTTTTTTAAATCAGTTTAGGTTCTAAATCAAAAACGGCGATTAAGCTAATATTTCTACGTTTTTAGGTTTTTCCGGTAAGTTTTTCGGTTCATGTGTTATACCTATAACAATGGTTGTTTTATATTTATTTGAAGTTTTATATTTTTCCTGTATTTTTCTTTACATGTTGTTCTTCTAGGTTCCAAATAAAAAATTTCATCCATGGACATTATCATTATTCTTTTTCCGGTAAGGCCAATAATAAATTGTAAATCAGTGGTTTAACATTCTATAACATATAGCATTACCGTGATTACTTTTTTTATTTCTAAAACGATTACAATTTCGGAATTTAAATTCCAAATTTAAGTTAAATTTGAAATTTGTAAATGGTAAGTCAATATTCCAAAACGTCTAAACTTACCATCATTACAATTTATTATTTTCTAAAACGATTTGATTTAAAAAGTTTAAATTTCCAAATTTAAATTAAAGTTGATTTTTTATTTAATTGCTGGTCAAACATTTAAGTTGGTAAGTTAAACGATTTGATTTAAAAAGTTTAAATTTCCAAACGATTTGATTTAAAAAGTTTAAATTTCCAAATTTAAATTAAAGTTGATTTTTTTATTTAATTGTTAGTCAAACGTTTAAGTTGGTAAGTTAAACGATTTGATTAAAAAGTTTAAATTTTCAAATTTAAATTAAAGTTGATTTTTTTATTTAATTGTTGGTCAAACGTTTAAGTTGGTCAAACATTTTTAAATTATCTGGTCAAACATTAAAGTTCAATTTAACTTTAAGTTGAACTTTTTAAATGGCTGATTAAACAAACATTCATAATGTCTAAAATTACCACCACAAAAAATTTATTATTTATAAAACGATGTAATTTAAAATTTATAAATTTTCAATTTTAAATTAAAGTTGAATTTTATGAATTACTGGATAAATATTTCATAACATGTAACATTACCACGATTAAAATTTATTATTTGTAAAACGAATATTAATATTTAATTTTCTCATTTCAGGTTATGTTCCCAACTTGATACAGCTAATTTCATGGGTTGAAGATTTGTTGATAAGATATCTTATTTTTTGTTTAATATTGATGTATATTTTTGTTATTATTCATGTATTTTATTTTTCACAATTCATGTAATTTATTTGATTTTCATATAATCAATCATATATAGTTGTTGGTTTTGTCCATTTAATATATTTTAATCAGAACCGATGTATTAAAGAAAATTTTTATTTTTATATCTTATATTTATCTATTTATATAGTTTTGTCCATTTAATATAATTTATAATAATTATTATAATTTTAGTAATTTTGTTATTATTAATTTATTACCTTTTCTAATTAGTTATTATATCTTATTTTGACAGAAATAATAACATTTACTTCTTACCATTTTTATATTTCAATATATTTGATTTAAAACATTATTATTTTATTATATTGTAAGATACATTATATTTTCTAACATTTACACATTTCCATCTTTTTTGTTTGACCAATGTACATGAGCCATAAATGTCACAATTAATGCTAATAGGTGTCATCATTTGGTTATGGAAACTGTAACAATTAATGCACTATAAAAATTCGAAATATTATTTGAATTTGAATTCTAAAAAAAATATATATTACAGTTGGTTATGGAAAATTTTTGTTTCCATTGTCAATATTTATTGTTTATTAGTTTCCAATCTTCACAATTTTCCTATCTTATATGTTTGACCAGTTTATAATTAGACATAAATATCTCAATTAATGATAATGGGTTTTTAACAAAATTGAATGCATATTTCTTTGACTGTAATAAAATAATATTAATTATGAATCGACTAAAAAAGTAATAATTTCTAGATTACATTATGACATGATTTTTGTAATATTTTTTTGTATTTAGGATCTTTGACTATAACAAATTTTGTTTAACAATTTTGGTAAACCGATTTATAACTTAAATAACAATTTATTATATTCTAATTTAATCAAATCATATAATAAAGTTTAAAGTCATTATTTATAATTATTACTTTTTATGTGTATTCAAATTAATAATTCGAATTTCAAATAAATAAGTTGAGTATAATTTATTTATTTATTTTTTGAATTGACTACAATGTGGGTCGATGTTTTCTAAAATTTTTAAAGTTAATAACTTTCTTTAATATTGTTGACCGACCATTTAATATATTCTAATTTAATTTATTTTCTTAATATGTACTCAACATAAAATGTCAATATCTTAAATACGTGTTTATTACATTTTCTGTTTGTACGGGATATTCATATACGTTCGTTAGTAATGTCTTTAATAATATTCTCATTTAAATATAACAATTAATTTTCACGTTTTTAATATATTTTTTTATTAAAATACATGTATATATGGTATATATATTTTTGTATCATATTTTTTCACCTTTAAATATTTTCAAAGTCAACATAAATTTTTTTAATCTTTCCAAAGTTATTTGAAAATTAATTTACTGTAAATCGTTTTTATGTTTTGTAAGTTTAACAAAATATTAATGTCTTGTAAATCGTTTTTATGTTTTGCAAGTTTAACAAAATATTAATGTCATTGATTTAAAAGTTTGTTGCAAGATTGGTCAAAACTAAAAAAAAAATCATAATTTTTTGAAGTTGATTACTTCCAATTTTTTTTATATTTTGTAACTATTTTGAAAATATTTCAAAACGGGTTGTTTTAAATGAGTATCAAATTTGTTATGTATAAAATTACGGCCAAAAAAGATTTTTATTGATATATGATTTTGGTTTAATGGTTTAAGTTAGAAAGATGTTTTATGTTGTCGTTTTACTTTGTTTGTTGTTGTATGTTATTTTGTTTTAATAAAAACAACTTTATTAATGTTCAAATGTTACTCATTATTAAATATATTTAATATTGATGCTAATGTTTTATTATATTTTCAGGTGGTGAAGCAAAATGAGTTTATTTTGGTATAATTTTTTAAAGAAGTTGATGGTGGTTTAATATGAAAGTACATGTTTATGTCTTTTGTTGATGTTTTTTGGTTGTTCGATGTACATTAACTTATTGACACTTTTGACTTTTAAGATCTAAACAATGTAAATGGTTAACGTTTTGGTCCGAAAGTTTGAAGAAGTATTGTGTTGCTTGAATTTGTTGTTTAAATTTATTATGTTTGTTATGTTCAAATTAACTTCCTGTAATTTAAAAGTTTTAATATTAAGACAATGTAAATCTATTACTTTTTGGTTGGTATGGTGATGTGTTTAGTGACAATGTAAATCTATTAAGTTTTAATAGTTAAAGAAACATTATGTTTGTTTAAATTGATGTTTAAGTTGATTATGTTTAGTGACAATTTATTCCACCCGCGTGTCACGCGGGTATATACCCTAGTTAGTCATTACATTAGTATTTATTTATATGTTAACACATGACATCAGCTGCACATAATTCCAAAGTTGCATCAATTTGTAAAGTAAAAACACGTTCAGATTTTCAACTTTACACATGTGAAGTTGTGAACTACTGTATCATATAGGAAACAACTTCAAATCACAATTTTGTTGAAATCAGGCCTTTATGCACAAATAGGATATTAGGCGTTCTGGCCCAAGTTCGGTTTGACACCGGTTTCTAAAGGAGTAATCGGGACCGATAGGAACCAGTTAACATAAACGGTTATGATATCGGTTTCGAATCCCAAACGGGTTTTTGTGCACCTCTACATGTTGGGTTTAGTGGAGCCCAGATTTGAGCCTGACTAGAAGATAAATTAAAATGGTAGATTAATTAAATTGAAAACTTTTAATTAACACATTGTATGTTTTATTAGAGAACAAGTTGAAAACCCAAAGTTTTATCTCTGTGTGTTGTAATTTTGTAATACCTTGTCAGTTTAGTACTCGGAGTAAATGTCTATTAAATTTCCCGTTACATTTTTTTTACACATTTTGATATTAATAAAAAAACAAATAAAATTTCTATTTACTAACAAACATAAATAATAATTTGTAAGTTGATATGAAGAAGAAAATATGAATCACGTTTTGAGTTTGACACGATCAACTCAATGCCTCATTTTATTTCGGGAACTCAAAGGAGATATTGCTTTTGAGTCCTTTTATTATAGTGTAGATTAAATTTGCAACAAATAAGCTTTTCATAATCAACTTGTCTCTTTTATTTATAGTATAACTAGGGGTGGCAAACGGGCAATGACACGACCTGAAACCAACACAAAAAAAAAAGTTTTGCGTCGACTAACACGACCTGTTTAATGACGAGTTGGCTTCAGGTTGACCTGTATAAAAACGGTTTAACTTGTTAAGTATTTAAAAAACTCTTCTGTAGTTATATTTTATTTATGTTTAATCCATTTTCCGGTTTTGTTAATACACACGTGTAGTTTCCAATTCATTCTCAAGATTTTTAACAACTTTAAGATTAGAAAAAAAAAATCATATTACTCGTATTAGTCTATTGGTCTTAAATTATATCAATTTTAATTTTAATATTTTTCTGAAAAATGGGCTGTGTTCGGGTTGACCCGAATTTATGTGTGTGCAAGTTAGAGTCGAAATCTTTTACATGAATAATAATATGGGCCGGGTTCAGGTTTCACATTCTTTAAAACTTTATGAAAGTTGAGCATTAATCAATTAAACTATGTTGATAATATAAGGAAAATAGAAACAAAATGGAAAGAAAATGTATTCGTCCCGTATATTCGGAAGGATTCCAATTGCAATTAAAGAGGATGAATATGCATATGGCGTTTATTTCGTAGCATTTGGATGACTTCAGTCACTCCATATATATCTATCTATCTATCTATCACCTGAAACTTCGTAACCAATTGACTTAATCTAATTGCTCATCAATCATTCCAAATAACCATTCAATTCAATTCAGTTTGCGTCTTTCTCAAGGTTTCATTCCATCATCATCTTCTTAATTATTAACCTTTTTCTTTCCGCTTTATATATTTATTTACTTTACTCCTTTTCTTTTTGTATTATCAGTGAGTGCAATTTACTGTTTTTTATGTTTTATGGCATTGATTCTCATATGGGTTTATGCAGTTTCTCTTGATTGGTTAGTCTTCTTTGCAATTTATGATCAGTTAGTTCAGTTTCATGACTGAATGCAATTTAATTGGTTGTTTTTTTTAATGTTCAATGACATTGATTCTTATCTGGGTGTATACTAGTTTTCTTGATCTGTAATTCAAGATTAATTCATTAAGTTTCATGAGATTTTGTTCATAAAATCTGGAAGCTTAATTTGCATGTATGAATGAAATTAACTGTTTTTCGTGTTCTATAACATCAGTTCTCATCTGGGTTTATGCTACTTTTCTTTGCATTTCAAGATCGATTAACTCGATGACTTTTTTCTTTATAAAAGTTTGATAGAACAAACTTTTCATTTGCTTATGTCAGCTGATTTTAAGGATACGTATTGTTTCAAATCTGAGATGTTCAATTACAGAGTAACTTTGACTTTTATTTTGACTGCAGAGTCAAAGGATTTGAGGAGAGTTGCAAGTTATTGTAGTTGAGCAATTTGGATTAAAAAAGAGAAATAAATTGAGGTTTGACTTTTTGACTGGGGTCAAGATGAATAGGTTCTTATCAGAGGTTTTAATGGACACCCAAGGGGGCAGACAGTCACTCTTGGGTTCTATCAAAATTGCGGTTTTACCGATTGCCAAAGTTTTCACCATGTGCTTTTTGGGATTCTTAATGGCTTCCAAGTATGTTAACATTTTGCCTCCAAGTGGAAGGAAGCTTTTGAATGGGGTAAGTAGTTATTTAATCTTCTATGCATTTATATGAATTCGCTTTCTTATGTTTTATAATTGTTGTATACATAAATATAATTTTATAAATTGTATGATCATGATCTCTATTCATGATCTGCTTAAACTCATTATTTCTGTTTTAATGTAGTTGGTCTTTTCGCTTCTGCTACCATGCTTGATATTCTCTCAACTTGGAGAAGCCATCACATTTGAAAAAATGATCGAGTGGTAAGATTTCAATTTAGTGTTTAAAATTTGAAATGAAAAAGAAAAAAAATGCAGCACACACGATTTTGAGGTACTCACAAAACTTGACACACCACACACCAAATAAACAACCCTAGAATCGATATTATTACTTACCATAAGGATCCAATATTAACCTAACTCGAACTCACCTTTAGTCATAAATTCGGGTTAAACTAATCACAAGTTTACTATTTTACAGGTGGTTCATTCCTTTTAACGTTGTGCTTGCTACCATATCGGGTTCGCTTATAGGATTACTCGTTGCTTGGATTGTCAATCCACCGTACCCATACTTCAAATTTACCATAATTCATATTGGTGTAGGTAAGTTTTGCTGTTTTTAATTAATTCAAGGTAAAAGAGATATTTTATTGAGATTAATTTTTTTAACATGTTACAATCTACGATATATATATATATATATATATAGAGAGAGAGAGAGAGATGCATTTTCTTATAAAAGTTTGAATGATTTCATGTAGGGAATATCGGGAATGTACCACTGGTCTTAATTGCAGCTTTATGTCGAGATAAATCAAATCCTTTTGGTGATTCCGCTAAATGTGCTCAAGATGGAAACGCCTACATCTCTTTTGGGCAATGGGTAAGTTATGTTTGTTTTTAGTTTTTCGTTACACGTTTAATGCGACTTTAAATTATTTATTAGTATTAGTATCCTAAAAATATTGATCTATACAGGTTGGTGCTATTATTCTCTACACGTATGTTTTTCAAATGCTTGCACCTCCTGTCAAGGGGTCTTTCGATATTGAACATAATAATCTTCCAATAAAAACCACTCCAAAGAGTAACCGCAGTCCTCCTGAAGAAGTTCCTTTGCTTACTCATGAGTCCGAACCGATAAATGAAGATTTACCTACGAATGGAAAGGTAAGAATTAATATTTTTCTTGATATATTTTCTTTGGGTGAATGTTCAACTGTCATGAAAGTTTTATTTTATTTTTATTTATTTTTCTTATTGTAGATAAAGAAATTCTTGAAGTACTGTTATGAGAAGTTGAAGTTAAAGCAAATACTCCAACCCCCTATTATCGCCTCTGTAAGCAACTTGATTGTTTTTCTTGATTTTAGAAGCAACTTATTTGCAAAATAGAAACCGACTTACAAATTATAATGATTTTAGCAACCAACCTCATTTTTAATTGCGTACGACACTAGATGATGTCATGTCAGTTGTCACATCATATGCCCACATATGCAGAAATTATATTGACGCGAAAAAAATTCCTTTTAGAATTTGTGTTTAGAAATGTTCATGAAATGTCACGTCAGATGTCACATGGCGTATACATATATACTAGAATGACAAATAAGCTATCACGCCAAAATTTTAAAATTTTAGCAAAAAAATGACATGCCACGCGTTGTATAAGATTGCTACACTTGTTAATGAATTAAAACTATCTTGCTAAAATAGTAATAAAATGTAAACTGATTTCTATTTTGCGCGTAATTAAAAAACACTTGCTAAATAAGAGAAATCTGAAGTTAAATTTCACATGTTTAACTCATTTATTTAGAAAATGATGTGCGCTATTCACTTGTACCATTTCTAACACACTCATTATTCTTGGTTTATTATAGATACTAGCTATTTTATTTGGATGTATACCATTCTTAAAGCAGTTGATCTTCACACCTAATGCACCACTCTATTTCTTCACTGATAGCTGCTTGATTCTTGGGTATGCATAATTTTGAGTCTTTTTTTCGTATTTTTATTTTACTTTAGTATCGTATTTGAAGATGGACAAAACTTATTTGTTTATTGGTATCAGGGATGCAATGATCCCTTGTATTTTGTTGGCACTAGGTGGCAATTTGATAGATGGTAAGTTTTACTTGATGTTAATGGTCAAAGAGTGTTTGGATTTGCATATTTATAATAAAAGTCACTACAAATTACAATCCATAATATTCTTAGCCAACGATCCGTAACATATTTAAAACAAAAGCCCATATAAAATTCTTACAGAACATTCTTGAAGAACAACACGCAACAAATCATAAGTCGAATTTTCGTTAATTAGTTATGCGCCTAGAGTTTGGAGTTGAATCTGTTTAGACACGATTAGTTAAACGGGTATACAGGTTCAACCTGTTTAGACACGTTTTAAGCTTGTCGTTAACGTGCTGACCCGTATATGACCCCGATCATGTTTAACTCAGACCCTAACCCGCTTAAATTGGTTTTGAGTCGAGTCGTAAATTGCCAACTCTACATAAGTTAAGCAATGCCCCTAAATCTATAACCTTCAATAATTTTTAACACACCCCTAAATCTATAACTTTCGATTTTATGATATCTTCTAAACCTAGATATCTTTTTATTAATTTGGAACAATAACTGCAGGACCTGGGAGTTCAAAACTTGGGTTAAAAACGACCGCTGCGATTATTTTTGGGCGATTAGTTTTGGTTCCGCCAGCTGGATTGGGGATTGTGACATTAGCTGATAAACTTGGATTTCTTCCACCTGATGATAAAATGTTCCGATTCATTCTCCTTTTACAGCATTCAATGCCCACATCTGTTTTATCAGGTACCCACCAAAATCTTGATGGATTTTCTTGAAATTGACCAAGAAAAAGTCAAACTTGCGTCTTATGCGCATATGCATATACATTCAATGTATGTATTTGTATTATCAGATACCCATCAAGAATCTTGATTGATTTTCTCGAAATTGACCAAGAAAAAAGTCAAACCTTTTTTTGTGGCATTCAATTTCTGTATCTGTTTTATGAGATACCCATCGAGAATCTTGATGGATTTTGTAGTAATCTGCCAAAAAAGTCAAACTTGTATATACTTCATTTATCTTGTATCCATTGACTATAAAAAGTCAAACTTGATTCTTATGTGTGCATGCATGCAATGCAGGTGCTGTTGCGAGCTTAAGAGGGTGTGGGAAGGAGGCTGCAGCCATCTTGTTTTGGGTTCATATCTTTGCAATCATATCAATGGCGGGTTGGATTGTTTTGTATCTTAACATCTTGTTCTAGATTTTGTTTCTGAAAGAGAGATGAATGCAGAGTGTATGTAAGCCTCTCTTCATTGGTTATTTTTCACGTTACATTGAATGCTACTATTTGTTCGTTGATATGATTGGAAAGCCACATTTCCAGATTTCCTTGTAATTTGAATGATATATTTTCATTTTAACACGGTTGTGAAACACAAAACTTGATTTATAATTTTCTCTAATTTAGCAGTGTTTCAAACTTCTAATATCCACATTCAACAAAATAGATGACCAGTAGGGAGAACAACAAGAGGACAAAACTAAAGGCATAAAGGCTAAAATGTACTTCTGATTCACAATTTTTAAAGTAATAATTTGTTTCAATTCAATAAAGATAATTAACTTTGGCGGTTGATTTTTTCTTTTCAAAGTTTTAGATGCTTTGTGTTGTACTTTGGTGTTTAAGAGATCAATAGTTACGTTTTGATCTTGGATTGGGTTGTGTGCACTATACTGAAAAAACCGATCTGTAAACCGAAATAACAGAACGTAAACCAAAGGATGGTTTGGTTTTATGTTTTCGTAAAAACTTTCAGTTCAACTAGCAAGTATTTCTATATGCGCGTCGTGGCAGAGTGAGTTAAATACATTACATGTTCAAAAGCTATCATGCGTTGCGTTGGGGAGTCGGTTGGTGTCAACTCGATTCGTTATGGTAGAAGTTTTGTGGCAAAAGTCATTACCAAAGTCGAGGGCCAAAAGTATAAATGTAAGTTGAAATGGCAAAAAATATATATCTACCTAAATAAAATTTTGTGGTTAAAGTATATACTAGACGGGTGCCTGCGAGATGCAGCGGGTGTTTGAACCTGCTAATAACGTACAAATATAAGTGTTTATGGTTCGGTTAAGAAATCGTTTAAATCGGTCATTGATTTGACTTCTTTTTTCTTTTTCTTTTTTACTTTCGGTTTGTTGGTCGGTTTCAAAATTTTCGAAACGTAGTGAACGGTTGGTTCGCGGTTTATATCAGCAACCGGCCATATGAAACCAGAAAAGACTGTAAATTAACCTAATTGCAATATGATTTCTTTTGTAATCTTTGTTGTTATTATTTCACGTCCTAGATATTCCATTAATATTTATCATTTATGTGGCTAAAATTATCAGTTTTTATTTATGATCATCTCAAGTATCATATTATGTTAGTTTATAGTTAAAATTGATGGTACTTTTAAATTATTAATTATTTTAAACTAAATTTATTATTAAAGTTTAAACTGTGAAACCAAACTGGAACCAGGCCGTTAGTAACGATTCGGTTTCAACGTTCAATGGTTGAGTTTGGTTTTGGACGACAACAAAATCAGTATTAACGGTTGGACTCACAAGTTTAACTTGAATACCATCAAAACCGATACTGAACACCCCTACGTAACATATTAATTTATTTAAAATGAAAAAAAAATTACAACAATATCATGTCCAAATTAAAGAGAATAAAATGTTCATTTTTATGGTGCAATTTGTTTATAAAAATATTAATGTATGAAAAGGCTATAGTCGTTTAAAAATCATGGTTGGAAAGTTAGTTTACAAGTTAAATTAAAAACATAATATGGTTAAAGATGAGGGACCAAACTTGTAAGTTGAATGGATTGTGTTTAAAAGACACATTTACCCTTAATAACACATGTACATCATGCTTTAAGTGTTGTAAATTACTTAAAAATTGGTGTCTTAATTTGTCCTTGTTTGATGTATTATATATAGTATATATATAGATATATATGAAACTTTTGTGATAAAAGCCTAATAACCAAAGCTAAGAGACAAAAAAATATATATGTGCCACACTTTTTTTTCGGCCAAAGTCTTACGAAATCGAAGTTGGCGTTTAACAAAACAAAACCCATTTATTAGGGAAAATCCGCAAACTAGCCATTATTGACCCACCTTTTTCTAGTTCTAACCCAAGATCAAAACAAATTCCATAAATAGCCACACTAATCCGTTGGATCTGTCAGAAACCGTTTCTGATTTGACGGAATAATGAGCCTATCAGGATGTGCTAGGAAGCATATTATTCCATCGGATGCGACGGTTTCCATTTTGTCCGACGGGTTAATGACACAAAACGACGTATTAATAAAGAATCGGATCTGACAGTTCAGTTTATGCTTCCGACAATGGATCCGGCTGTATAATTTGTTCGACGAACCATAGATTTTTCAGTTCAAGGGCTTTTGATTTTGAGTTCTAGAGTGAAATTGAACACTATGCATGTGTTCTTCTCGAAAAACTAAGTGATTTGCACTATTGATTTGCTTTTGTGGAGAAATAAGAAAGATGGAGATAGAGATTAGTTATGAATGTTTAGGGTTTGAGAGGTAGAAGATGAAGAATTCTGTCGGATCCGACGAAATTTCTTAAAACTCCGTCGGATCCATTAATACATTGATACGTGGCGTGATTTTAAATGTCCAAAATTCCGTCGGACGGTGTTAAAATTCTATTGGATCGGACGGAAAACTAGGCTATTTTGGGGATTTTTATGTAAACCCATGCTATTTTTGAAAAAAAAATTGGTCAATTATGTTTATTTTTGGAAATTTCACAATTAATTATTAAGGGTGTCCAAAATATGGCAAACCTCCCCCCCACCACCCCCACCCAATGAATCTGAACAAAATTCAAACCAAAAATCTAGAATCGAACGGTCTATAAAATTTTTAGAACCAAAATTATAGTTTTTTATTCAACTAGAACCAAAACCGACCTAAAAAGATCCATATGCACACCCTTAAATTTAATCTTAAGACTACCAATAAATGAAATTAGAAACATAATTATAAATATAAATGATAAAAGCGAACAAAAGGATGCAATATTATGTTGCAAATTATAAAAATGCTTTAACTGGACGTGTTGTCTATAAAATATTTTTGGATCTCCTTTTGTTCTAACTTATGATTCGGTACGTCGACCAACTTTGACTTCAAGTAAACCTGTCCCCTCATCCAGCCTTTAGTTATAATTATATAAATATGATAATTTGGAAAAGAAAAGAAAATACTAGTAACTTATTATATTAACATTCCCATGTATGCAAGATAAACAAAGTTAACAACCTGAAGTTTGGATCGCACATAGTAAATAGTAATTAAAACTAATATGAGAAGAGTTGTATCTTTTGTCAGAACATATGTAAGCTATGACGTTTTATGCGTTGATGGATTATAAGATCTGGCATTGGCACATCCTACTATACTATTAAAACAAATGAGATTGTCTCTATATGCTTATTCTCTATTGGTCCATTACCTTTATTTTCAAATATATGTTACACTTCTCTAATTTTCTTAACAATTAAATAAATTAAAAAGAAATTAAATTACTAATAATTAATGTAAGCATTTAACTTTAAGTTTCAAAACCAGTTTTCCAATATTCAATTGTTTCAACTTCGGTTTCCTTGATATTCAATTCCTTTTAACCTAATCACCCGAAATCCCTCTTTCAATCGGCCATTATTTTACATTGATCCTATGATGATTTCATTAGATCCTGCAAATATAACGACACCGGAGTTTGGCTAAATAAGCGTGATCGACGATAAGATCGGTAGTTAGGACTTAGGAGAGTAAATACAGTTGGTTTTAATGTTTACAGGTCTTATGATTTGATCATTTTGATTATATTTTAAATAATACATAATGAAGATACCAAACATGACAATTTATTAATTATGCATCTATTTGTGTTCAATAGTTATTATATGTTATATGAACATTAAGATTAACAGATGCTATAATACCAACATTAAAGTTGTTATTTTAAATTTCAATTATTTGTATCTACGTATAACAAATAGACCTAAGTTTGAATAGTTTTTAAAAATTTAGACACTCACTTGGCTTTATATATTTGGAAGCAACCAAATATTACTAATTAAATTAAAACTTTTATTATATAGACAGTAACTGACTAAATTTTGGTTTGACCTTTCTTATTTTATGTATAAAATTCAAAATAGACAGTTACTTTTAAAACTTGTCTTGTGTTATGCCTTTAATCTCGCAACCTTTCCCTTTGTTTTACAAATGATGTTAATACAATTACAGTTGTTTGATATTGCAATTAAAAACTTTTAGATACATTCTATATTTGTTTATGTGTTCTAAAATACTCATCTATCCCATGTCTCACTATCGATTAATTGTATATATTTGGGTCTAAGACTCACATCTTCCACATCGTATCAAGGTATGTTTTCAGTATCGTTTCATTAATATATAAAATTTTGAAAAAAGGAAGGGACTGTAACGAACTCTACTGAACGTTGGATTTGAATCACAGGCAAACGATGTTAAGCACATATGTGTATTCATGCGTAACATATATGGCAAAATGATCGGTCAGGTTTTCCTTTCATATTTTATTTTGTTTTTTTTTCTTCTGGTTTTAGAATGAGAGGTCAAGGATATATCAGTCATAGCACGTGCCAAGTTGAAGACAATATTTGCCTAAAGGAAGGTAAAATATGGCAATATTATCTACACCATATTCGACTTTTTGTTTAGACTGGTTCAGGATACGGTGATTTTAAAGTTCAATATGTCATTCAACGGGTTTTTCTTTTATATTTTATTTTGTTTTTTTACTGGGTTTAGATAGGAGAGGACAATGATATATCAGTCACGACACGAGGTAAGTTGAAGATGATATTTACCAAGAGAAAGGTAAAATATGACATTCTCTACATCATAATCTATTTTTTGTTGGTTCATAATACTAATACTCTGATTTTATCATTTTAACAATGAATATTTAATTCAACGGGTTTTTCTTTCGTATCTTATTTTATTTTGTTTTCTGGTTTTGGATAGGAGAGGACAAGGATATATCAATCATGGAATATTGGCATGCGTCAAGTTGAAGAAGATATTAGCCAAGAAGAATGTAAAATATGTCATTATCTACACCATAATCTACTTTGTATTAGACGGGTTCATGATATTACGAATTTAAATATTTAAGATATTCAAAGTATATAAAATAAATAAGCTAATCTTCTAATTTAGAAAGAGAAGAATTGGTAAAGAAAATATATATGTGTGTTGAAAGTAGAATGGCCAAAGAATGATGGACCTGTTGTCCATATGGGCGGGCATGTTGACCTTCAAAAGTTCGGTGTTGAATTGGCCCGTATGGAAGTTCGAACCTTTATCGTTACTTTTGGTAACTCTAGAAATTTGGTCGGTTTGGATCTTTCACTTCAATAATATGGTTGGTTTAGTTAATGGAACGTTTAGATTTAATACACAATTTGTTAGAGATGAATGGTTTTTATCTATTTCATAATAAAGTTGATAGGGATGTTTGATCTTTGAGAGGTAGTAATTGATATGGTTGTTTTTTTAACTAAATAATTATAATATGATTAATGTTTTTTTTAATCTTTGCATATTTTGTTCAAAATGTTAATGCAGGGGTTGATATGTTGTTTTAATACAGTTACGATCCAAAATAGGATGAGTAACTATCCAAATACATGTACATTTTGGCACGGGTTTGATTGACCTATAATGGTTTTTGTCCAACACTTAATAAAACTTTTTATGCACTTAGCGTAATTTATGTCCACATAAGTTAAAGGATATAATATCGATTTCACATAGATTCATCGGTTTAGTTTGGACAACCGAGAAATACAAAAGGTGAATTGAATTATGGGCCTCGAAGATAAAGCTTAGAGTTAAAATTAAATGGTTGGTTTATGTATTCAGTGTTATGTGCCGTTTTGAATTAATAATAAAAGAGTTGAATTATATTATTTTATATCTGCGTGTTTTGATGTATTTTTGGTTTAATCCAATTTGTTATTCGGATAGAAATCATATCATTAATTTATATACTTTTTTACCTTTTTGTTGGGTCAATAAAATTGATAAGAAAATGCTGGAATCTTCTCAACCTCCTCGATAGTAGCTAAGTATGGAACTTGAGCAAATTCAGGCACTTCGAGCAAAGTTTTCACTATCCCGAGCAAATTATATTATGCGAGTAAGGTTATCTTCTTGAAGTTTTCTAGGTGTCAAGCTTCGAGCAAGCTACACTTCGTCAAGCAAGGTTGTTATTCTATCGAGTACAGTTTTCACACAAGCAAACACTTGATTGTCTGAGCATAAACCAAGTTTACAAGCAAGCTTGGTGGGTCGAGCAAAAATAAAATAAATGAGGATCTCAAGTTTGCCTGTGAGAAGTAAGTGGATTTATTCTAAGTATTTTTCCAAGCAAAGTTCAATCTCGAGCAAGTTATAGTATCAGAGTATACTTTGCTTGCTCCAATAACCCTTAGTGAAGATTGAAGAAATCAAGAAGAACAATTTAAACAGAAGACAGTTTCACGTTATAGTTTGTTTTGCAATTACCATTAACAAAATTAAAAGTCAGTCTCCCACAAGATTGAGATATACCCGAGAGACCCGGTTTTTACACATGATCAACTGTATGTAGCTTGATCAAGAGTGATGAGTAAATACGGTGTTAAAATGATTATTTTAGACAACAAGGTATAACTACAAACAAAACAACAAATATGTTTTATAAGAAAACTTTTAATATTTTATGAACTTTATGTTTTTAAGTTTTCAGTTATGTTTGTAAGCATCGTACTATAAAACTTACTTTTTCACAAATTTATGTTTTTAATAGCTTTGTTTCCATATGAATATAAATTGCAATTATAAATTATATTGCCATCTCAAAAAGTAGGGCTGTGCACGGTTCGGTTTTTAGGTGAAACCGAAACCGAAACCGAAACATCGGTTTTTTCAAATATACAAACCGTTCGGTTTCGGTTTTTCGGTTTCGGTTCGGTTATTTTCGGTTTTTTTTGTTATACTTTGGGCTTTAGATTGATTCTTGGACCCATTTATTTAAACATAAGTTCGGTTCGGTTGGGCTAAACAAACTTTGTTAAACCTAATGGGCCACAGTTAGTATATGTTAAACAAAGACTTGTGGACCACAAAGTTGGGCTAAACAAATTATATATTCTAGTGGATCTTGAAGAAATACGGTTCGGTTCGGTTATACATCGATTCGGTTAATATGTCGGTTTGGTTATTCGGTTCGGTTCAGTTTTTTTCGGTTTTTTAGAAATGAGTAACCGAACCAAAACCGAAATTTCGGTTTTTCAAAAAACAAAAAAAAAAACCCTCGGTTAATGTTTCGGTTTGGTTTTTTCGGTTAATTCGGTTTCGGTTCGGTTTTTTCGGTTTTCTGCTCACCCCTATCAAAAAGCATATTAAAAAAAATGTTTTCCTTTCAAATTGTATATGTGTGTACTTCAAAATTTCTCTATTTTCACCCGTGTCGTACACGGGTCAATAACCTAGTACAACATTATGCAAAAGTTAGATGGAGTTAATCTTAATCGATACATGATAGCCATGGTCCAAAGAACTTCGACATTAACATGTACTAGAGATGCTTTCAATTAAAAATTAAGAACTCTGACACAGTGGTATCAAAATGTTAGCTAAAAATATTTATGTTAGCCTTAGACATTCTTAATTGTGTGATCAAGCTCGACACGAAAGATATGTGTCGTTTATGTAATCAGTTAAAGTTTAGTTTTGAGTTATTTATGTAACATTTGTAGGTTAGTGGGTCTTTATGTGAATTTAGTCATTTACATATGGGGAAATTCTCAAAATAGTCCATTACAAGAGAGAGATTTTCAAAATAGTCCAAAAGTTGTTAAAATTATCAAAATAGTCCATGGAAATCTATCTGCAGCGTGACATTGGTACTCGTGACGTGAGATTTGATTAACCACTCACAGTGTGACACGTGTGAAGGAACGTGAAAGTTTCAACGAAATCTGTCTTCGCCGAGAGTTTTCAACCCAAAATCATTTTCTCAAAAATTCATCTCCCCCGACGCATTTCAGGTGAATTTCGTCTTTTTTTGCATAAAAAGAAGAGTTGTCAGAAAAGATAGATTTTGTTACAAATTATTTAAATTCGATGGTTTTTAGATGAACGTTATTTTTTTTGCATAAAAAGAATAATTGTGTATAAAACTTTTTTGAAAATCATATCCACCACCCACCGCCATCATCCACCACCCACCGCCATCATCCACCACCACCCACCGCCATCGTTTTTTTTAAACTTTTTTGAAAATCATCTAATAAGACTAATATCATTGGAAAAGTATCGTTTTTTTTTGCAACTTTTTTGAAATTTCTCGTAGGAGACGAAATTCACCTGAAATGCGTCGGAGGAGATGATTTTGGGTTGAAAACTCTCGGCAAAGATAGATTTCATTGAAACTTTCACATTCCTTTATACGTGTCACACTGTGAGTGGTTAATCAAATCTCACGTCACAAGTACCAATATCACGCTGCAGATAGGTTTCCATGAACTATTTTGGTAATTTTAACAACTTTTGGACTATTTTGAAAATCTCTCTTTTGTAATGGATTATTTTAAGAATTTCACCTTTACATATTATGTGGTTAGTTATATAACTACCATTTAGTTATATAAGTGGCCCACAAAAGTTAACTAACCATCATAGTGAGTTAAAGTACGATCGGAGAGATTAGAGGGTTTATGAGTTTGTCATTAAAAACAAATATAATAATTGTTGTTAAGACTAAGAATATTCAAGACAGAATATACGCATTTTTCCAAAAATAATGATAATGTTATTTTAGTTGTAACAATATGGTTACTCCAAATAAAACTAGAAATTGTTAAACAAAGTTCATAGTTCTATTTTTTTACATTCTAAGCGACTCTTCTCCTTTCGTGAACACGTTGAACCAAAATTCCATGTCATCATGCAGATTTGAGTGGTACCCACATTCATTTGGAAGTTGACCAATGTTTTCATGGACCATTCTCAAGCTGTCGTCTGAGTTCTCACCTGAAAAAACCTCTGACCAAAACTCATCATCCATATCCACGAAGTTCTCCAAAACCATTTCCTCCATGCACAAGCTATCATTTGTACTTGGAGTCACAGAAGATATGTCGGTACACGAAGTTTGCGGCAGATCTATTCGGTTATAACTCGACTGACTGCATGTTTTCGTGTCTAACGGCGACAATCCGGCCTTTTCTTCTTTAGCATCATTATGGTTAGGTTTTTGTTTTACTCTCTTTTTTAAATGTGTGTGCCACACGTTTTTTATCTCGTTATCTGTTCGTCCCGGTAATCTTGCAGCAATAGCTGCCCATCTACAATAATCCAAAAATAAAAAAAGAATATCGAATCACGACGTATTTTTTGTATTTTAATATGAAACAACTTAGAATGAGGGCGGCGGGGGTGTACGTTTAGCATAACCAAGAAAAAATATAATTATCCGACGAATGATTGGAAACATGCACACACCTATTTCCCAATTCTTTGTGTAATTGCAAGATTGTTTCTTCTTCTTGTTTGCTATAGTTACCCCTTTTAATATCGGGGCGTAAGTAATTGGTCCATCTTAGCCTGCAACTCTTCCCACACCTCCGTAAACCTGAAAAGATCATCATAAAGATTAGACATTGCTGATCAACATGAACACGAGAAAGAGTGGTCATCGAGAGTGATCAAATCATGCTTTGATGGTTACCGGCAAGTTTAGGAAGAGCACGCCAATTCGGGTGACCATGCTGGTTTATATAATTTATGAGGATTCGGTCTTCTTGGTGACTCCATGGGCCTTTCTTTACATTCGTCTTTTCGCAGCATGGAGCTCTCACCATTTTTGTCCAGCTTTTGTATGTTGATTAGTTAATGGAGTTCTTGAAGGTTGAGAAGTAGTGAGGTGAAATGAGAAAGGAGCATGGGTTTAAATAGGGGGTGGATGATAACTACGATGAAAATGATAGTGGAGTGAGGATGTAGTAGCCAAGCCAACCAGTTTGACCAGCATTATATATATAATACTTGTGTTTAATTTAAATATTTTAAGAACATATTATGTTAACAAGAGTGGGAAACACATGTAGAGTTTTGAAATTGATACATGAATAAGGGAATCCGGACATGATAGAATATCCACATATGCTCCATAAAGTCATCTTCATAATGAAAACGCTAGCAACTAGCAATTAATCCTGTAAAAACCGTCAGCCTTGTTACAAAAAGAAGGTTTTCTTCCTATAACCACCACCCTCTATTTTGTAGGATTAGCTGTTGGTATTTGCTAGCGTTTTCATCAAGAATTTGTGTTTGTAGACCAGGTATGAGTATTATATTACCCATATCTGGAAGTTCAATACATAAAGTGATAAAATGGTTACATAACTGTATCAAAATCAATGTATTAATTGGTAAATACATATAGTGAATATATCATTTATCATATGTAGGGTTGAGTTATTCTACAAAGGCCAACAAAATGAAAAGTGTGAGAAAATATAATTATTTGACACACGTCAAGTGGGACCACATGAAAAATAGTATAAAATTAATTATATACACTTCTTCTCTTCACATGCAAGTCACATGTTAATCCTCCCATCATTTTAAAACATTTATAATTTTTTCATATGATATGTAAAAAAAATCACCATAATTAATAACAAATGTTTTTGTATCTTTAATACGAGCATGATTTTGTTATATAAAAATTAAAACAAAACTTACGTCATTGTGTCTTTTTCGTCATTGTGTTTTTCTGTTTATCATTGTATTTTTTTAAATACTAATAACACCATTGTGTAATAATAATATGTAAATATAATGAAAAATATCAACAATTATCTAATACATAAAACACAATGATGAATTCATATTACACAATAACCTAAAACCTAAAACACAATTATGAATGTATATAGCACAAATGACCTGAAACGTAAGAAATAAAGGTGAATACATATAACAGAATGACCTAGACGTAATACACAATGAATATAATACTTTTTTTCGCATATTAAGTGAATGTCACATTTCAATTCCGAACAAAAGACAATAAACGTATTACACAATGATAAGTACCAATTCAAAAACACAGTGACCAAAATATATAATACAATGAATAGAAAAGTTCAATTAAAAAAATTACAATGAACAACCAAATAACACACTATATTATTTTTATATAACAATATGATATTCATATAAAGATAAAAAACGTTTGTTATTATGGTGAACTTTTTTTAAAAAAATGTCGTATAAAAAAATTATCGACATTTTAAAATGATTAAAGAATTAACACATGTCTTGCATGTGCAGAGAGAAGTCAACAAAAAGGAGTTATTACATTTATGACATTCTCATAAAATTTTTCTCAAATAGGTGTTGGTGGAAAAATTATTTACCAATATAGTGTTCATTGAGAAATATTTACTAAAATAATGTTTTTGATAATTGTTTTTGTTTCTCACTCCTACTCTTGTTGGTAATTAGATAAAATTAAGATTGACACATGTAAATATAAATGTACTGGAATTTTTAATAAATCTATATGACTAATGAAATCTGTATTTAAATAAAAAGGTATATTTAATACATTTTAGGATAAAAAGCTATTTTAGAAGAAAAGAAACCTGCATATAAAAAATACCCCGTTGAGCACTAAAATTCTCACTAAGACCTGTATTTGAAAAAAAAAATAGTGTTAATAGATTTTTAAAATTAAAAAATATATATAACTATTTTGGAAACTAAAAATAAACGATCTATTTAATAATTTATAAACCAAATCAAGAATTTGTTTTAGTAATATATTATATATTCGTGTAACATACCTTTTTATTTTAGTTCCATCGGTTTTATTAAAAGCTTATCCTTTTGAGCGCTTTAACTTTTAATAAACCTAGATTTAAATGAAACCAATATTAAAAAAACCGTGTTTAAATTTTTTTTTTTGTCTACGAAAATAAAAACTGTGTTGGAAAAATGAAACTCAACATGTATTTAAAGATTCACAAACCAAGTCATATTTTTTTGTTATAACATGTTCATATTTGTATATACTTTTTTTCTAGTTCGTCGGTGTTCAATAAAATAAATATTTAGTTAAAGGTTATTGTTTAAACGTGTACTTTTGATTTAAAAGTAAATTATTCGTTTTAAAAATGTTGTTTTAGTAAAAAACTTGATTACATAAATATACAAGGTTTTGTATATAACTAAAAACAAAGTATGAACTCAAAAAAAAAAAATCTTAAGAGAAGACGCGTACATGCATGTAAAATCTTGTTTATTTTAAGTTTATATTAGTATTATTATTTTATGATAAAAATAAAATAGAGATATTTACATGTGTCAATCTTACTTTTATCTAATTAATAATTACCAACAAGAGTAGGAGTGAGAAACAAAAACAATTATCAAAAACACCATTTTAATAAATATTTCTCAATAAACACTATATTGATAAATAGTTTTTTCATCAACACCTATTTGGGAAAAAACTCCTTAATTAATATTCAGCATTCAAATCTAAGATTAATGAGTTAGATATTTTTATTGTATTTTATATTTTAATCTTATCCTACTATCCAATAGCATTATGTTTTTAATATTGTATTAACTTGTATTTATTATTTATCACATGTGTCACGGATGGATACAAAATTTATTTTAAATATGTGAGAGGTAATTAAGCATGCCGAGCGAACCACAATGTTCCAATTAAACTGACTCAACATTGTGAAAAGGATCAAACCCATGTCTTATTATTAAAGTTCTTCCATTCCTTTTTAATGAGAGAGACGTTATGCAGCTGATCTATATGTGATATTAAAAATAATGTAAATATATTACAATTTAACTAAAGGGCGTATCCGGTGCTTAACTTAATTCCCGTATATGCATAGGACCCGAAGAAGGGTCGGATTGTTACACAATCTGATGTAAGCAACCTAACCCTACATTTGTGCAAGAGGCTGTTTTCTACGACTTGAACCAATGACCTCTAAACAATAACTTTACCAGTTACTTTAAGGCTCTCTTTGCAACATGAGAGAATCTCAAATGTCACTCATCTTATTAGTGTTTGCTTCAAACATGCTTAACTAGCTACGTATAGTTCAGATGAGATCCAATGTGTGCTACTTTGAGTGCAAGCAAAGAAAAAAGTATAAGAAATTAAATAGAATGTAAATATTAAAGTTTCTTTAACAAGTATAACTAATGATCATTTGTTCAATATTAACGTTTCTTTAATGAGTATAACTAATAACCGTTTGTATCTTTTGTCAAAGTTAATATGTTTAAAAATAAAAAGATCTGCACCGAATCGATTTGACGTTTAGGTGCGTGTTGAATATTTTTTTCCCTTTAAAAAAATACAAAATAGTGCTTCTGTTGATCGAATTCATTTATTTTATATGTTAATAATTTGTTTAATGGTTTGTCTCAAACTTGGGTACTATTTATCGATGTCAAAGTACTTTTGCAGATTGTACAGCCTTGAATTGCATTAGCAGTTTTACATGTATCATATAAGTGTTTAATCTAAGACTGGGATGACGTTAAAGATTAAATCAAATCGATTTAGGGTTTCCGAATCTTGAAACGATCTATGAACAACATGGTGGGTTTAAATATGAACAAATTGGTTTATAGTGGCATAAATCTAGCTAGAACATACATTTGATTAATCTGATGATTTTGAACGATAATCAGAGATAAATAGCGCGATAATAGAGAGTTCGTCGATGGTGGGGGGACTAGGGTTTACACAATGTTGGGTACAAGATAATAGGGCTAAGCACGGTTCGGTTATTACGCAAACTGAAACCTGAAGTCATCAGTTTTTTAATATACAAACTGAATTTTTGGTTTTCTGGGTATTTTCGGTTTCGGTTCGGTTATATCGTTATAGTCTGTTTTTTTTTTCCAATTCTTTGTAGGCATTGAAATTTTTTTTAGAAAATGAAAATGGTGTTTCAAAGCTTGTAAGAATGTATTATAGTATCACATATATATTGAATTTAATAAACAAAAATATGCTCGTGATACGTGGAACTCTATGAATAAAAAGCTGTTTGAGTAGTCGAGTTTAAAATTCAACAAAATTATTAACAAAAAAACACTAAAAGTTTAGTCTCAATCTTCATTCATAATCTCATTCATTTTCAAAGTTTAGTCTCAGTTTTCATCATATTCATGATCTACATCACCATCAATCGGTTCGGTTTTCTAAAATGGATAACCGAACCGAAACTAAAACTTCAGTTTTTCAAAAAAAACAAAAAATTAATTGTCGGTTAATGATTCGATTCGGTTT
Organism: Bidens hawaiensis; assembly: GCF_021521415.1. NCBI lineage: Eukaryota > Viridiplantae > Streptophyta > Magnoliopsida > Asterales > Asteraceae > Bidens > Bidens hawaiensis. Next base: position 43,712 of record NW_027494749.1, read on the forward strand.
TTTCAATTAATTTCATTTCGGTTCAATTCGTTTTTTCGCTCACCCTACAAGATGTAGGGGATGTGAATGCTCAACCAAATATTTATGGGAACCGTTTAGATGAATCCGGGTCAGAGAGCCGCACCTATAATCACGAAGGGAACCATATTACAAAATCTTGAGAGCAATGTCGAACTGACATTCAGCCAAAAGAGTTACTCTTTTATTATTAATTTTTTTAATTGTTTATTAAAAGTTATTATAGATTATAGATATGCAAATTTGCTAATGTAAATTTCTTAATACTTCAGAAAGATTAGTCTGGATTTCATATCATACAAGTGACAAAATACAAATAATATTATTACTCTCACAAGTTATTTTCACCTAATCAAACATTTCTAGGGTATTCCGCTTAGGTTCGTTTTTTTTAATCCCTAATACGTACAAAATTAATTGTTTGAACCTTTTTGTGTGGAATCATATATACATATTTTCTAAAAGTGAATGCATTATGTTATATTTTTTTGTATAAAGGAATATAATGAATAAACTAATCCATCCATATCATATATTTTTATTATTTAAACTATAAGTATTTTTTAAACACCGTATGGAGCAATTCCCAGTACCCAGATTAGCCTTTTTGAAACAAGATGTCAACCGTTCACACTGATTTTGACGCCTCAGACCCGACTCACCTAAGAACACCATTAAGAAGTAAACCCCCACAACTATAAAAAATCCCCTTAGTTATGTTTTAAACTTGAGCTCTAAGTTCTCAATTCTTAGCCATCACCCCATACCGACCAGAAGACCAACTGCTTAAACTAATACTATCTAACTTTAACAGAAATAATGTTTAATAAATCGGTACTGGTACCGAACCGGTACCGGTACCGAAATTGGTACCGATTTGGTACCGTCGGTACCGAATCGGTACCAAAGTTTTAAGTTTCGGTACCGGTACGGGACGGGACCGGTATTTCCCGAATTTTTACCTTCAATCTCGGTACCGTACCGGTACCGACTTGAATATTTCGATACCGGTACCGGTACCAAGAATTCGCGAATTTCGAGACCAGGACCGATCGGTACTGGTACGGTCCCGATCTCATCTCTACTTGGTGTACATTCTTATAAGTTACTCTTTCACATATTTTAAAGTTTCTATAGCACACAAAGTTATATTTATAAAATACCATATAAGTTCAAAACATGATATCTATTGATATCCAATAACACCCAAACAAAACACTAGTGTTTAACAATGTTTATTATCACATTTTTTTATATTCTCAAGTGTGACTTCAAGCCATAATAGGTATAATACTATATTAAGCTCACTAAAGTAGAAATGAGATCTGTATAGTACTTGAATCGAATATAAAACTATCAAAACGAAAATGAGTGAAAAAATTGTAGGAAGTGTCCGTATATAATAAAATAAATAAAAGCACCTTATAATCAATAGCAATACAAAAGTAAATAAAACAGTATATTTCAGGTACTTTTATCATTGAAATAATATGAAGCAAACATGAAAGAGAACAGAAGTAGATTTTTTTTTGTTTGATGATTCTTGTTTAACAAAAGTCCATTTGACACAAATTTTGAGTCACCCAAGAAAACTTCTACATTTCCTAGGATACAATAGTCGGACTGTCGGAGCAATGGTGTTGCTGGGAGAGTCTCTAGCTCTCGAAAGGTGTACCTTGAAGTTGAAGATAAACAATGAGGTCCATTTGGTTCAAAGAATCCATAGAAATCAGAATTGAAAATGGATTTAATTCCATCCAAAATGATGGTTGGTTAACGAAATGAAAGGAATGAAATCATGAATACCATGAAATTCTATTGATTGGTAGAATTCAACAATCCTTTTAAAACATTCCAACGGAATGTCTAGTCTAAACATTACCGAAAGACCTTGTCTTCTCACGAGTTATGTTATTTCCATGAACCTCGATCATTAAAAAATTTCAAAATCAGAAGAGTTAAATGTCATTTTTATACACGTGGTTTGTTCATTGACGCAATTTAGTATCGTTTTTAAATTCATTTCAACTGGATACTTCACGTTTCAAAAACATGTCATTTTTGTATTTTTTATCTAACCCCCCGGTCTATTTTGTCTGTTAAGTCAGGGGTAAAACAATCATTTCCTTTAATTTCTCGTTTTTTTAGTCTTGGAATTAAGTGTTCAGTTGCAAAAAAATTTAAAAAATGTACTGAAACTGTACAAAATGACCGTTTTACTCTTGACTTAACAGATAAAATAGACTGGGTTAGTAAAAAACAAACTAAAATGACATGTTTTTGAAACGTAATTACCTAGTTGGAATAATTTCGAAAACAGTACTAACATAGCGTAATTAAACGAACCACGTGTATTAAAATGACAGTTAACTCAAATGAAAATTAATGAATTTAAGGAACAAACGAAAACCCATTTCTTTTTATTTCTCAACCACCTGTTCATCCACAACACAAGAGAAACAATTTAAAAAAAATCGATTTTTATAAAACAACAATTCCAACAGAAAAAAACAAACAAACATAAAAATCAAAACCTATAAATATATTTAATGTAAAACCATCACCGAGGGGATCAAATAAATCAACAGAAATTAGTAATGGTGGGTCAACATCAGGGTGGGGTTGAAGAAAGAGGTGAGTGCTGGTTTGCCCTTTGAATTTATAAAATTCCAACTCCATTTAGACTTAGGGTAGTGTGGTGTTGGGGGGTGGGGGTGTTTGAGGGGTGGGCGCAGCCGTCTACGTGGCTCGCGAACACCGCTACACCCCTCCGGTGAGCGAGGGCGCGGCCGGCTGGCGTGGCTGTGGTCGCGGGGCTAACTAGCCGTTGGAGAGTGTGTTGACTGGTTAACTTTACCGTTGGTCAGTTTAAATATTTTTTTTAATCTATAAATACAAATCCATACTTTCTATAAAACTCAAACCATACATTCTCTCTATCAAAACTTCTATTTAAAATAATTATTATTAATGTAATGTTTTATATTATTATTTAATGTATTATTTAAAATAATTAAATAAATAAAAAACTGAATCAAGCCCCTGCTCACCTGGACCACTACACCCTCTGGGGCTTGGTTGAGGGGCTTGATCCATGGCCATGTCATTGCCTACGTGTTAGATTTTGCTTGGCTCACCTGAGGCTCAACCAAACCCCATTACCCTCAGCCTTACATATTTACTAATCAAATACTTTGTTAATTTAAAAAAAAAATTCCATTTAAATTCTAATTTTAATTCGCTTTTTAATTCAATTACAAAACATGTAAGATTAAATATATAACAACATATATTTATATATAACCATTATAATTATTTATATTTTAATATCAAAATTATTAATATATCTTATTAAATATTAGTTTGGTAATGTTGATCAACCGTATTACCCTTAATAGCTAATAAATGGTTTCCCATTCGGTGTATATGTAGAGAATAAATTAATAAGAATATCATAACCTAATTTCACACACATAAGAAATTCACGTGCATCCTCTCTCTCTCTCCTAAAATCGGGTTTCTCTCAAGAACGCTAACCTCATTCTTAACTATACACCCTAAAGGGGAATTCGATCAAGCTGACAATCATGTCGTTTATATCATTCTCTGATGCGGTTACTAATTTCCATGTTGTAAGTCTGTAATAAGTACGCATATAATTATAGGTTTATCATATTGTCATGTTTTTCCGTTACTAACATGAAAAATTGATCAACAAAACATTCTACTAACCATTACAAAATATTCTACAAACCAAATAGGACCCGAGTAATCAAAAAATGCCTTAAGAGTGAATTCAAGTGTATTGTGTTTCTTGCTATAATTGCAACTAAAGAACACCTTAAGGTATTTATAGTGAAAAGGAGTCTAAGCAAGTCAACAAATTTAATTAGGAAAATAAATGTGCATTAAACGTCTTCAAGGCACTTAATTTGGTTTTAGAAATTTTGTTCGCAAGTGTTTGGCTGTTATATTCCATCTGCTACATAAGTGGAAACTGATTTAGAGTTGCTAGTACAACATAAGTGAGTTCCTTGAATAACCTGTTTTACTTCCTTGAATCAACTAAATAACCTTATTCCACTTCTAGAATATACCTTGACGAGTTCCTTAATGATCCCCACCAGCCTCACTTCATTCTATGAAGTATTCGACCTTCAAATGATGCTTTATTCACGACTGCGCCAGATCCGGAGCTGCTGTGCATCCCGACCAGAGTTTATTGTTTTGAAGTATCAAACGACCAGATTATGTTCATCTGATTTTAAATAAATAGCGTGAAAGATTCTCGTAAGCATCGTTATTTAGGGAAAATTCCCAAAATAAGCGTTTATGAAAACGTTTTTCAGGTTTTAGGTGTCATTTGCAAAGAATTCCCAAAATATGTATTATAATCTAGTCGTGACGAATAATTTGTATAACCAATTAAAACTTGACACGTGTCTTTAAACTAACCATAACAAGCAGATTTACTAACCATTTACTCGTCACGACTAAATAAGTTTTATGTCTCGTAATCAATGCCCACGAGTAATTTATAAGTTCTTTAATTGTCACACCCCATCTTAGGCCTAGGAGTATGACCCAACAGTTGTTCCACAAGTGTAAATAAATCAGAGTTACATTATATTAGCGGAAGTCTTATAAAACTTGTGGATTTAATTTGTAAATATTTATATAAACAAAAGTTGGGATTTTAAAAGATTCCCAAACTTAAGTATAAAAGATTACTTGTTTTTACATTACAAAACCACCACCATTTATATATTAAAAGTTTCATACAAAAGATCCGAGCCATCGGATTTAATATAGCACTTCGACACTTCCCGCTAATCTTGTTCACCTGCAAAATGTAAGAAAATACGTCAGCAACGAATGCTTGTGAACACGCTGACGCAAAAATATTTTCTTTTACTTTATTACCCCTCGAGACTACGCCTGCCTCTGCCCAACGTGGCTTAGGAATAACAAAGTTAAATCAATACATTATAAATTCGAGCCTCTACTCTAGGTCACCTCAGCAAACACCGCAGCGTTCGACTTAGTTAAGTACCCGTAAATATACACAACGGTCGTACTCCCTGCAGGGGAGCGTCCTACGACCAAGGGTGGTGCGATGTGTCCATTCATCGCGTAGTACCACCTATGTAAGGATCCAAACACACGTATACCACAGCCTGAGGGCTAGGTTTATACCCTTATTTATAACGGTTTTAGGAACAAGTAGTTCCTTGTAAACAATTTCACATAACATGTTTGACTCGTTTGAAAACAAGTTTATAAAAGTTTGGGGGCGTATTCACCTTATCGCTTTAGGATCTGCTTCACTCACCGTCCAAGGGTCTTTCCCTTCTTTATCTCGCACCTATAGTATGAGTATAAACATTTGTTAGTCGGTACACGATCCGGCTTAAGACCTTTAGTCTTATTGTATATCTCAACCTCGATGAACCTTTAGTTCATTTTCTTTTACTTGAAAACCTTTAGTTTAAAAGTAAATTATAAACCATTAGTTTATATAGAAACCCGACGTTTCTTCTTCTCTAAGAAACGTAATTTTTCTTTTATTATTTAAGAATACTCTTATTACTTAAATAATAATTTCATAATAAAGAATATATATATATATATATATACTTGCACACACATATATATTTTATCTATTACAACATTTTTTTATTCTTTTCTTTGTTATATTTGTATTTCTTTTATCTAGGTATCGAGTATAACTTCGACTTAGGGCTTAAGCCTTTAATATAATATTGAATTATATTGAATTCGTTATTACGCCTAACCTTAGTGGCGTATTGGAAACCCTACGAAATTGAGCAGCACTCCGACGCTGCTTTACTTCTTTGATCAACTTTGATATGCCAACTTCAACACTCGTCAACACGTCTATCGAGACTCCTTGCCATTACAATAACACCTTCTTGATCGTATGTGGGTGGAGTGTGGCACGAACTTCGAGGAAACGTTGGTACACAAATGAAGGTTCGGGACACGTTTTACGAGGAAATATGGCACGCTTATCGAGGTGGATCGAGTATACGATGTGGTATTGTAGAGAGATGTTAGAGAGAGGATTGAGAACTGATTTTGGTGTGCCAAGAATGAGATCCCGTACCTGCTATTTATAGACAACATTTTGGATCCCATCGCGGTACGCGATGGGTCCCTGGACAGACCTATTGCGTATCGCGATATAGGTCTGGTGACTCACTGCGTAGACCTGCCACATGTTGACACGTGGCAGGCGCCGCGCCACGTGACGACACGTGGCAGTAGTTTTTCCACGTGGTGACACGTGGCAGCAAGTGATGCCACTGTGTGCCACGTGGCACACGTGTCAAAACGTGTCAGAAGCCCAATCGCGTACCGCGATGGGTTTCTCTGATGATCCATCGTGTAGCGCGATGGGTCAGAAAATCAGAATTTTCAATTTAAACCCTGAGGTTTGGAATTTGGCATTTTCAGTCCCTTAACTTTTGGAAAATTTTCATTTTGAACTCGAAATTTTCACGATGTTACATTAGTCGCGACGGGTAGATTGTAGGGTTAAACTAGTCGTGGCGAGTTAACTACTAATAAACTACTCGTGTCGGGAATGTAAACCAGGTAAACTAGTCGTCGTGACTAAAGGACGTATGAATTACTCGTGGGCATTGATTACGAGACATGAAACTTATTTAATCGTGACAAGTAAATGATTAGTGAATCTGCTCGTTACAGTTAATTTAAGGGCACGTGGCAAGTTTTATCTGGTTTTACAAACTACTCGTGTGTAATTATAAACTACTCGTCACGAGTAGTTTAAAATACCTATTTTTGGAATTTCTTGCAAATGACACCTAAAACCTGAAAAACGTTTTCATAAACGCTTATTTTGAGAATTTTCCCCCTTATTTATGCCTTCAACCGACAAAGAATTTCCAGCAAATCTCTTCATCATACAAACAATCATAGATGAAGTAATTTAAATGTGTTCTTGGTATTCAAGCCACAAGAAGCTCAAGCAAGACCAAACCCACCATTACTCATCATCTTTCATTTCCATTTTCAAAGGTATAAATCCACCTATTTCTACTTTGACCTCTTATCATTTTATCGATTATTCAAGTTTTGTTCATTCTAAAACAATGGGTTTTCAAAAGAAGTAACTAAAATCAGACCCTAAACGTAAAAATGATTGATTTTGATACATGCATGTGCGTGATTTGATTCGTGTATGAATATATGTATGCATGTGTCCGACTAATCGTTTAAGACTCGTTTATAAATAGATTCTTTCATGCGTGAATAGATCTGAGATATTTGAAGTTATGAACATAAAAATATGTTATTATTACCGGATATATGCTAAAATATGTCTTGCATATTGATTTTCTATGACTATTAGCTATTGCATGCTTAGATTTCAGTAAAAACTCGCTTAAAAAGCTTAAATGGTACATGCATGTATAGATTTGAAAGTCTTGATGATTTGAACAATAAGTTCTGATAGTATTACTATAAAAATGATAAGATATTGATTTCATGACTATTTGTTGTGATTAGCTCGATTATACATGCTTAGATCTACTCAAAAGTGCGATTAGAGTTCATATTTGTAACATGCATGAACTTGTATGAAGCTATGATCTAACTTCTGGAAAAATATAATTATCTTACTATAAATATGTATCATATTTCGTGACTTGATGGTTTGATATCATACTATGTGTTATTTGTTAGTTAATAACGTTTAGAAGTTCGGTTTTTGACTCGTTAAAGCCATTTTAATAAATAATTAAAGGTATGGAAATTTTACAAAAATCTTACCGTATTTTAAGTGAAAAGTTTCTATTTTACATAAAAATAACTATTTTGGTGATTAAATGAACTTGCATGTACGTTTTACGGCTAAAAAGTTGGTTAAACGATGAGTTTCGACTTTAAAAATAAGGGATTACTCTATAGAATAATAACTAAGTTTTAAAATTGTTCCAATTAGCTCACTCATAAAGTATTTTGTTTCAATCATGTCACTAAAGTTTCATTTTTGTTCTAATCCTAAATGCTTCACCTAGATAACAGGTGAGTAGGTTTTTCTTTATTTTTAAATAGTTTGACGTTGCAAAATATTATTTTAAAAAATTCAAAAAATTAGTAAAAGTGTAGAAAAATAAATTTTAAATTGCGAAAAAAATTGCCAAAAAAAAGTCGTAATAAATCACCTTATTTTTTCGTTACGATTTTTTTTATAAGAAATCAACATTTTTTAGAAAAAAATCAAAAATATAGTTAAGTGGTATTAAAATATTTAATAGTAGACTTATTAATTGCTTAAAAAACATCAAACATGAAAATGACTCATTTAACACTTGACTTTGGTGATTTGAGTGTGAATGTGTCACAATTATATTAGAGATGGCCAAAAAAACCGGTTGGGGAACCGGTTTACCGGTTTAAACCGGAAACTGGTTTGTACGAAAACTGGTTTTTTAAAAACCGGTTTGACCGGTTTACAAACCGCCGGTTCGTCTTTCGGTAACAAGTTCTAGATCCAAAACCGGTTAATGGAAAAACCGGTTTTTTTATTAACCAGTTATGGAAAAACCGGTTAACCGGTTTATAAAAAAACCGGTTTTTGACCGTTGTGGAAAAACCGGTTAACCGGTTTCTCCATAACCGGTTAAAAACCGGTTTTTTTTATTAATGTTTGTATTTTTAATGTAAAAACTATAAATGAAAGTTATGTGTTTTTAATCTTTGGTTTGTTGAAAACACATTCACCAACACACACTCATACTCATCTTCCAAGCAAAGAACCCTAACAACGAAAGCAAAGAATGGCTTCGGTCAGTCCGTTTTGCCTTGTAGTTACCGGTTTGCCTTGTAGTTACCGGTTTGTTTATACTGTGGAAAAATAATGGTCTTCATTAAGTACAAAATATAAAAAACAAATATTCGTATTTGAAACCGCGAAATTTAAAAAAAAAAAAAAAAACCGGTTAACCTAAAAACCGGTTAATAAAAAAACCGGTTTCTAAACCGGTCCTAACCGGTTAGACCGGTTAGGGTTTTGACAGAAAAAAACCGGTTATTAACCGGTCCGGTTATTAACCGAACCGGTTTTTTTCCGGGCCAAAAAAAACCGGTCCGGTTAATAACCGAACCGGTTTTTTAAAAAAAACCGGTTTGTGCACCTCTAAATTATATGTTTTATGTATCAAGAAAGATAAACGATGTTCCAGTTACCCAATTTGTCTCCCCGTCTCTTGACGTTGATATAAGTAGATACATGATAATATTGATGTTGATATAAGAAGATACTATTGGTGAAATCGATCATGTGAACTCACTTTCATACCATCTATCCTCTATTAAAACTTTAAAACCAAAAGGGAAGTTTATTTTATATTTTCTTAATTAGCAACTTTTTGGTATAAGTTTATATAAAATATTAGAGTGATGATTTGTAATGTTGTTTTTGTTTTTGAATTGTATCAACGTAACCTTTTGAATGACACGTGTATATACTATCTACACAAATTTTGACTTCATATAATATATAACATATGAGCACATGATATTCTATTCGATGTCGCATAATCAATTTTTAAACGTGTATCCTATGGGGTTCATAAAATAAGAGGCAAAAGTACAAAACTACTTTTACACTTTTCTTTTAAAAATCTCACAAAGTTTCCCACGTATTTCTCGCTAAAAAAACCACGCACACACACCCACACACCCACACAATGTCGAGAAAAAAAAATACAAAATGACGAAAAAAACAAAAAAAAAAACAATGATAAATAAAAAAAAGAGAAAATTACTGTTTGCGTCTCTGTGGTTTCAGGGTGGAGACACAATGAGTCCCAAAAGAAAATTTGAATTGGTTGAGTCCATGTGGTTTTAAAAATAAACTTTTTGAGTCTCTGATGTTACTTAACTATGTTAGTTTCAAGGGTAGATTTGACATTTCACTTTTATATATATACATTGTCCATCTAAGTCCTTGAACTTTCATAATTGGTCACCTTGAGTCCCTTTCACATTTTAACAAAAAGAAATAAACTTGACCAATTTTTTAACAAAAACAAACAAATCGAACCACCTTCTCAAAAATTAATGAACCGAACTACTTTTTAATAAAAATAAACGAACCAACCTAATTTTTTAAGCAAACTTAACGAACCGAATCACTTTTTTTAACAAGTAGTTCATTTCGTTTAACAAACATAAACGAATCAAACTCCTTTTTTTAACAAAAATAAATGACCCGAACTTGTTTTTTAACAAAAATAAACGAATCAAACTTTCTAACATAAATAAACGAACCAAACTTGTTTTTTTAACAAAATATACAAACCAAACTCATCTTTTAACAAAAAAAACACATCGAACTACTTTTTTTCTACTAAACTAAATGAACCGAGCCACTTTTTTTAACAAACAATTTAGTTCATTTCATTTTTAAAAAATAAACGAATCCAACTACATTTGAACAAAACAAAAAAAAGCGAATCAAACTTATTTTTGAACAAAAATAAACTAACCGAACTACTTTTTTGACAAAAAAAACTAACCGAACTACTTTTTTGACAAAAATAAACTAACCGAACTACTTTTTTGACAAAAATAAACTAACCGAACTACTTTTTTAACAAAAATAGACGAACCGTACTTTTTTTTAACAAAAATACGAACCGAACTATTTTAAAAAAAAATAAACGAACCGAACTACTTTTTAATAAAAATAAACAAACCAGGCTACCTTTTTAACAAAAATAAACGATCGAACTACCTTTTTAGCTAAAATAAATGAACTGTTTTTTTACTAAATTAAATGAAAGTAACTACTTCTAAAGTAAGCAAAAAAAGTAGTTTGGTTCGTTTCGTATTTTTGGTTCGTTTCGTACTTTAGAAGTAGTTACTTTCATTTAGTTTAGTAAAAAAACAGTTCATTTATTTTCGTTAAAAAGGTAGTTCGATCGTTTATTTTTGTTAAAAAAGTAGTCTGGTTCGTTTATTTTTATTAAAAAGTAGTTCGATTCGTTTATTTTTTTTTAAAAAATAGTTCGGTTCGTATTTTTGTTAAAAAAAAAGTATGGTTCGTCTATTTTTGTTAAAAAAAATTAGTTCAGTTCGTTTATTTTTGTTAAAAAAAGTTTTGTTTTTTTATTTTTGTTAAAAAAAAGTTCGGCTCATTAATCTTGGTTGATTATGGTATGGTTAGTTGATTATGGCTTGATTGGTTATAGTTTTAAGGTTAATTATGTAATTTGGAGGTAATTTTTAAAGAGGGATTAAAACTGCGCAATCACTTAACCACAGGGACTCATATGGATCATAAAAAAGGGTAAACTAGTAATTTCACATGTGGCAGGGACTTTAATGATTCATTTTGAAACCATAGGGACCTAACCAGTTCAGATTTTCTTCTGGGGACTCATTGTGCCTTCCCCGTGAAACCACAGGGATACAAACAATAATTTTCTCTAAAAAAAGACACAATAGATCGCAAAATATAACACAATGCCGAACAAAATATAACACCCGTTTAAGTGAACTTAAAAAGTAAGAATACATATATATAATGAATATGCGTTTACGTTATAAAATACTACAATTTAGAACAACCTATCTCGACCCAAACACATTTTGATCATATTAGACCTTAACCAATATTACTTTTTTCACCATTCCAATAGTCGAGCCAAAATATTCTTCCCAGTGTTTAGTCAGATAATAAACATAACCATATATATAATTTAATTAAAATTCAAATGCATATTTTTATATCGTTAATTGTTTTGTATGAAAAATGTACAATTCACCAAAAACTATACAATGTAATTAGAATGTCTAATAAAAATAATACCCACGCCTATCTATACAAATATACAAACTCTGGGTTAACTTAAAAGCTCATGTGAAGCTCACACTTTCACAAGTGAATAATTTATGCAAACATACTTTTTTTTGTTCAGATCTGGTCCCTGTACTTGTAAAGTTTGTCAAACTTGGTGCAAAACTTTTTGGCGCATCAACGAGGATAAATTACGGAGCTACCCCCACTGTTGAAATCACTTCCCTGGACAATTGACGAGCTATTAAAAGCCGATGATGTTTCCACGAACGAGGTTGACTTGGACTCTGAAAAGTCAACGCCTGTTTCGGGCATCTTTTCCAGCATTTGCTCTAACTCATGAACCACATCTAACATGCTTGGCCTTTTTTCGGGCTTATCGTTGCAACACCGAAGAGCCAAAGATACAAAGTTTTCAACACACTGAGAAGGGTATGAACCCATTTTGTTATCTATGATTGAGAACATTATTCCTGTTTGATGAGCTGCATTGACCTGAAAAAAGTCAACACACGTTTGTTGTTTAAAGAAGTCTATGATCAAAAGACAATCCATGAAAGTTATTGGTCGATTATGGTTATGTTTTATATCTAAAGGGTCAAATACAAATATGAGTTAAAATAAAGGGACAATTCTCAAAATAGTCCTCTAGAAGAGAGAGAAATCCTAAATAGTCCAAAACTTTTTCCCTTCCAAAAATAGTCCTTGCAAATCTATCTCCCACATGAAATTGGTATTCGTGACGTGAGATTTGGTTGACCAGTCACAGAGTGACACGTGTAAAGTTAAAGATAAAGTTTCAGCGAAATCTGTCTTGGCCGATATTTTTGTAGTCAAAATAGTCTTCTGAAAAACCATTGTTTTGGAATGAAAGTTATCCGTCACATGAGGTTTCAAAAAAGATGATTTTCGCGTTTTTTTGAAATTCCTCCTCGGACGCATTTCAAATGATTTTCGTCAACTACGTGAAATTTCAAAAAAGTAGGAAAAAAAAACGATACTTTTTCAGTGAACATAGTCTTGTCCGATGATTTTCAATAAAGTAAAAAAAAAACAATTAATTTACAAAAAAGTTTAAAACAAACGATAATTTAGCTCTGAATTTTATCTCAGTTAGTTTAGCTTTGAAACCAAATCATCCAACAACCCATCAGACAACCGATCCCACAACTCATCCCACAACCCACCAGACAACCAATCACACCTCCAATTTGGATTCGTTGATAACCAAACAGTCCGTCAAGAAAATGTCAATTTGTGTTAAGTTAACCAAGCCGTTGGTCAACAAAATGTCAACTTTTGTCCACTTGACCAAACCCTCGGCCAACAAAAAGTTAATGACTCGGTTTATTCCGAACACCAAACCTTCATATTAAAACCATCGAAAAAGGATAACTTTCATATTAAAACCATCGAAAAAGATGAGTTTCATATCAAAACTCAACGGATCTGACAACTCTAATTTCAACGCAAAAAAACATGAGTTTCATATCAAAATTTATCTTTTTCTAACATCTATTCTTTTTAGGCAAAAACCGATTAATTTCATAAAAAAACTATCGAATATACATACTTTGTAACAAAATCTATCTTTTCTGACAACACGTCTTTTTATGCAAAAAAAGACGAAATTCAAATGAAATGCGTCGGACGCGACGAATTTCAATATACCGCGGAAACCGATGAGTTTAAAACCTCACGTGACGGACAACTTTCATTCCAAAACAATGGTTTTTCAGAAGACTATTTTGACTACAAAAATATCAGCCGAGACAGATTTCGCTAAAACTTTATCTTTAACTTTACACGTGTCACTCTGTGACTGGTCAACCAAATCTCACGTCACGAATACCAATTTCACGTGAGAGATAGATTTGCAAGGACTATTTTGAGAATGGAAAAAGTTTTGGATTATTTAGAATTTCTCTCTCTTTCTAGAAGACTATTTTGAGAATTGTCACTAAAATAAAATATAGCTGACAAGAAAACATGTCAAATGGGCTGAAAGTCCTGCAAAGTGTACTTTTAATTCTTAAAACAGTTTGGATCATTTATTTTATTTTAAATAGCTGGATTATTTTTAAGTAATATAACTTGTATGGTCAAAAATAAGGGTGGGAAATTATGACAGGAGATGAACCTAACAAAAAATTCACGGTTTGAATTAGGTATAAACAGTTTGGATCAACTCGATGGGTTTGTGGGTTCACCCTTAACCCATTTATTTTTATTATATATATTTCTTAAAAAGTGCTTTATGTGATAAATTAAATTGGTTGGGTATCTTAAACTAAAATTTAAAACTAAAAAGGAAATTCACTTTTATGATTAAAATGTAATTGTTTTATATAAATTAATGTAATTTTAAAGAATTAATATGTGAAAAAAATACAAAAATAAAAAACTTTCAGGTCACACAGGTCTTCTCGGGTTGGACACGCCAATCGGCAAACATGGCCCGTTTAGCATCCCTAGTAAAAAATAATACCCGTTCAACACCATTAAAAAATTAAAACACAGATTGATTTATAAAAATTTCTCTGATCAATCTGTGAAATTTAAAAGTGGAAAATTTGACAAGTTTACTTAGAGATGGTTTGATTCGAGTTATGTTTATCTCCTAACGGGGTTAACAGATAAAATTGAAAACAGCTAAAATAAAAAAGTTCCAAATGTGTCAAGCAGGTCCAAAGTCACCTAAAGACTATATATATATATATATATATACATATATATAAATTTAAATTATTACTGAAAGAATACTTTTTATGGTCCTTTTTGCAAAAACTGTTTCTTGTCAACCCGAACTTACCCAATTCGAGAATTACTAAAAAAATTATCCATTTTGACCTGTCACACAGCCCGACCTGCCAAATTTGCCACCTCTAGAGAAATTCAAGATACAAATGTAAATAAACCAAACCATACCTCGCGGACAATATTTTTGCCATGTGATATTGGTTTCATACTAGTCAAAATCTCCAAAAATACAACTCCAAGGCTATAAACATCACTTTTGGCTGACAACTTATGGGTTAATAAGTATTCGGGATCAAGATAACCCTGCAATATGATATCAAATTTGATAAAAGAATGGCGCGAAACAAATTAGAAAATAGGTCAAAATATTTTATGGAATAGTAGGAACATGATAAACACGTGGGAACACGTGCAAATTTCAACCCAGCCCATGTAGAATTTATTGGTTCTGACCCAAACCCGTTTGGTCCTTTAACGCAACTGAATACTTATAAGATGAACTCTGAGCCAGTAACTTATAAATGAGTCAACCCGGGTTATGTTTTTCTCCAACGGGTCAAACAGAACATGAAACAAATTTAAGTGTTACTAGCACATACAACCCCACAAATGGTTTTATTCAATATAGTAGATAATTTTTTTAACAATATAAGTTTTGTACTTTAGTTAAATATTTAAAATAAAAAAAATAGATTCTTTTGGACAAAACGTGTTTCATGTTACACCATACCAGAAGTTATCCTTTTTGACCTGTAATAAGATGGATTTTGAAAATTTATTTAAAACACACTTAACTATTTACAAAAAAAAAAACACCTAACTTTCTTGGACAAAAAGTTATTAAGATCAACTTAACCCGTACCAGAACTTACACATTCGACATGCGCCCGTTTGATTAGTCATTTCACACGCTAATTATTGATAAAAAAAATTAAAACTTTCTAGGCAAAAAGCATTCCAGGTCAACCCAACCCATACAAAATTTAACAGTTTTGACCCAAACCCATAACAAATTTCATGTTTTGGCCAGAACCCATTTACCAGATAATTTTTTTTAACAAACTCTGTTTCCGGTCAACCCAACCCGTACCAGATGTTATGTTGACCAGAACCCGTTTGACCCGTCACACAACCTGCCCAGCTGAAACAAGACTTACAGGTGTTCCTCTAACAACTGTAGATACATAATTAGGCCCGGTTCCATTATCATCCAAGTTTGGTGCCAGCCTGGACAGTCCAAAATCAGCAACTTTAGCGACGAAATTGGAATCAAGAAGAATGTTGCTCGATTTAATATCGCGGTGAAATATTGGCGGGTTGGCTTCTGTGTGTAGATAAAGGATTCCTTTTGCTGAATCTAGTGCCACCTGTAACCTCGTTCGGAAGCCCAATGTTTCACCAGATTTGGCTGTCACCGAATACAAGAAAAGTAAAAATTGTAGCATTCGTCAATGAGCCAAGCCGCTCGTAAGCTACTCGAGATTGGCTTCTAAAAGCTCAAATCGCCGAGCTTAAATGGTGTCCAGCCCGAGCTCGCTAGCCTAAACAAGGCTATTATTTATATATTTATTATTTAATATATTACATATGATGGTAATTATTATTATATATAAAATTATGATAAAAATAACCAAAGAATATATATTATGTATATATAAAAGTTATAAATATAAATATGCATAAAAAATAATTATAAATGTATATAACATAACTAATAAATAATAAACGAGACGAACTCAAGCCTAAATCACTTGGCCCCGGCTCATTTACACCCCTACCTATAAAATTAACTAAAGATATATATATTATGTAGATATAAAAGTTATAAATATAAAAAAGATAATTACAGAATGTATATAAACTACTTAATAAATATAAAACGGCCCGAACCAAGCTCAAGCTTGAAAACTATTCGCAAGCCAAGCTCGAGATTGAAAAACTGTTCATAAGCGAAGCTTGAGCTTTAAAAATAGAGCTTGAAACAAGCTGAGGCTCGGCTCGGCTTGTTTATACCCCTACCTAGAACACAAACATTAAATCCCAAAAGTTTTAAACCTTTTAGCCAATCACTCAATGTTCCGCGGGGCATGAACTCATAAACCAGCATCTACCCTAAATCCAAGAACACTAGCATTAGTTTCACTTCATCTCCAAGCTATAAATAAATTACAAAATAAAAATAACAAGAAATACAAAAAAATAAAATATACCTGCTCTTGTTCTTCATCACAGTATCCAACAAGAGAGACAAGATTTCGATGATGCAATCTTGATAAAATTTCTATCTCTGTTAAAAATTCCTTTTCTCCTTGCAACGACCCTTCTTCTGCGCGTTTTATAGCTACGATTTTTTTATTCCATAATATTCCTTTATAAACTTTCCCATAACCACCTCGGCCAACAACACTTGAATCGCTAAAATTCGCAGTTGCAGATGCCATTTCTTGAAAAGTGAAGCTTTTAACATGATCAATATTTATGGAAAGTTTTGAGACTGCAAAGTGTAAATAAATAACATCAAATGAAGTTGTTCATAATAAGATCAAAGATTTTGGGTACATTTTGTTTTGTTTGTTTTGATCTAAATTTTTATATCTATTAATTTTTATAAATAATTGAAATTTACGAAACACTATCCTCTAGAACTGAATATATTATTCTAACTATTTAATATCAAATAATCACTTCTGAAACACATCCAAATTGAAAACTTACGTAAATTTTTTCGTGATAATCTGTACTTGTATCTCTCACGCCCTTTCTTGATCAAAACGGTCAATATTGAAGAAATTAATACAGCACAAACAACCGCTACAACTACAATGGTTATTAACACGCCTCTTCGTATGCCTTTTCTAGGTGTTTCAACGTTCACTAAATTAGCAAGAAAGTTTTTTTTTTGCATAAAATGTCAAAATACTTTCAGTCTTGACATGTTTTAGTCATTATACTTTTTCTTGTACATTTAAGTCATTAAAAGTGGCTTTTTGTCCCGTTTAGGTCATGATGACATAACCGGGACAAAAAGCCATCTTTTAGTGACTAAAATACAAAAAAAGCACAATGATTAAAACACTACAAAAGTGAAAGTACGTTGTTTTTTATGCAAAAAAGAAAAGAAAAGAAAAAAACACGAACGTTAGCCTTAACAAAAACAGCAAGAAACTAGAGTTGACAACTTGGACTTGTTTAACAGGAAAATTAGTTGGTCAAACGAGTTGAAAGTCACTCAAAGCATATATTAATAAGAACAAATATAAAATCCCTTAAACCATTTTAATAGAAAAAATAGACTATTACCAGGCAACTAAATATTATAGTCATCTTTCAAACATTGATTGTTTATGAAAAAAAAATACTATTAACTTTTTGTACAAAATATGTATCAAATCAACCCAATCTTATAACCCATTTCATCCCCTACAAAAAAGTACCCAGTTTGACCCGTTACCCGACCTGCATAACCGTCCAATTTGCAACCTCTACAAGAAACTAATCACACATACAAAAACAGTTTCTTACAATGCGAGTACGGTCCAACAAGAGTGAAATCTAGAAGCTCATACGGTCCAAACAAATGACTCCCTGGAAATACCCATGTAGTAAACATCCCTCTAATCCGTAAAACATCACTCGTAGAAAAAACACCCGAACGCTCGGTACCAACTTTCGGGAAAAGTTTTAAAGACATTCTTAAACGAGGTCCTCTTTCCCTTATAACCGACTCAATCTTTAACTGATAGAAGTCTAGACCAAGAGAGTCTGTTACATAAGCTTCAAATTGGTCTTGATAAGGTGGAAAATAAGAAAAACTTGGACTTTTAAGGCGGTAATCGATTTTAAGAGGTGAAGCACAAAAGCAAGGGGTTGGGGCATTTAGAACAAATTCAAAGTAATTGTTTATGGGACATGATTGAACTGGACATTCGGTTGAGTTGGTGGAAACTGAATGTAAAAAAGCTTCATATTCGGCAGGTTCACAAAATTGATCTTTGTTGTGTATGCTTGAATTTCGACAAATGGGATTTCCTTGTAACCTGATAAAAATAATGAATTGATTAGAATAGAGCTAAGAGAGCGAGTCAAATGAGTCAAACGGGTCAGATGGATCAAACGGGTTGAAAATCTCCAAAAGTGTATTTTGTTCCAAGATTTAAACTTTGATTGTAAAGTATTGTTTTATAATTGTATTTAATGCATTAATTATTTGTTTAAAATCTAAAAGATGAGGGAAAAGTGTTTCCGGGTCGAGTTTGACCCGCACACATTTTGACTTATTACCCAACCAGCCCTCCCGCGCATATTGCTACCTATACTAAAAGAAAAAATAAATAAAGCATAGGAAGAAGATGACATACCTTAGGCTAGCATTTACAGGTGGATTTAAATCTCCTCTAACATTTGAAAGATTATTATTTCGAAAATCACTGCAGCAAATGTCGATATATTTTAAAAGTAGTCAAGATATGAGTAACAAAGTTCATATTCGAAGTATAGATAATGAAATTAGAGTTTGACTTTCACTTTCAAGAGTCAAATTTTAGATATTAACTTTAATAATAAAGAAAAATGGACTTTTGATATGCAATATTTCTTACAGTAGAAGTCTCGAGGTTGCATTAAACGACTTGTTCTGCCATACATTAGCTGAGATGGAACCACTAAGAAAATTGTTCTCCAGGGACCTGCAATATTTAAAATATGCAAATAGATTAACTTCCTATAAACTATTTTATAAATAATGAAAAGTAAAAAAGATTCTCACAGTTTTTGAAGATGAGGAAGATTTGAAAAACTTTCAGGAATCGATCCGTTCAACAAGTTATCTGATAAATCACTGCACAAGGTAATAACATATATTCAATAAATAAGTATTAAACTATGATAAATAATAAGAAAAACATATAATGATGTAAGGAAAGTATCATTAAACTTACATAGTTGTCATACTATTTGAGAGCTTATTTGATGGTATTGATCCGGTAAGCCTATTTCTGCTAAGATCTCTGTCAAATTAAGCAGCCAAAATCAGCCAAACAACACACAAACGCACGCACGCGCACGTCTCATGCAATGGGCTGGTCAAAAATCTCGCGGCTTGCACAAAATGGGCTTGTTTAGGCTCATTTGTAAGCGAGCCGAGCCGGTTTGGGAGCCAAGGTCGGCTCTTGGCTCGCATGTTGACTCGTTTATATTAAACCCCATATTCATATATTTGTGAGTGTGTGTAAAAATATAGAAAGTTTAAAACTTAAATATGAGCATACATGTAACTGAGATTTGGTATTCTGCTAAGATCGGGAAGAACCCCTTGCAAACTACAGTTTCTAAGGCTTCTGCATTAAATTAAAAACACTAGCTATAAAATTATTCTTCATGGAAAAAATGATAATAGGGTTCACCAAAAGGGCAATTATATTTATTAAAAATTAAATCATTAGTACTTACAATTTCATTAATGCTGATAGATTTCCATATGAAGAAGGAATTTCACCATAAAAGTGATTGTTATCAAGTTGACTGTAATGTAAGATTAGCAAGCAAATGAGTAATTACTATTTATTTATTTAATTATTTCATTATGGTATAAAAACTGGTATAAGTAAGAAAAGAAGCTTACAGTATGTGCAGTTCGGGAAAATTCCCAAATTCAGATGGAAGATAACCAGTTAAGTTATTATTATCCAAAAGCCTACAAAGATGACATTAAAAAGTTAATGCTATAATAATTTAAATCATTGAATGATAACAATATTTTGGTCTACAACTATTTTTTGCTAAATAACTAATGCTTTAATAATCTAAATCTTCAATTAAAAAACGAGTCACGAGTCCGTAAATGCGTTAAGAACTAAAAATAGCTTTTGACAATTTTCAACATGTTCTGACTTATTTTGACGAATTACTTATTCATGTAAACCACAGGGACCATTCGTTCAATTCGTCTTATAATAACAAAATCTATTTGACCCGTTTGAGCGGGGCCCATTTTGGCTAAAAGTTTTATTTTACCCATATGATCTGTTTAAAATGAATAAAAGAAAAAAACAAATAACAACCCGGGTCGATCTATTTATAAATTAGTAAAACAAAAATCTCCAATAAAATATAAAACAGTTAAATAAGTCACTAAAAGAACTCACAAATGCATCAGAGCAGATAAATTGGACAGTTCAGCAGGAATTTGACCAGTCAATGAGTTATTGTTGAAATGGCTGCAAAAATGAAAAAAAGAATGTAATGTAATCACATTATTATACAAATAAAAAAAAGAATGTAATGTAATCACATTATTATACAAATAAACAACTCAACTAAAATCTGATTTTATAATTCACTCACATATGTTTAATATTGCTCATATTTGAAAATGATTTGGGAATTGGTCCTGAAATCTGGTTCTCATCTATTTGGAATCTATCTAAGTTTGTAAGATATCCAAGTTCAACGGGTAAACTTCCGGTCAATTGGTTTCCGTTTAAAAGCCTGCAGAGATTGTAGTTAAATGATAACTATGCCATAAAATATATAAAAGCATATATAAGTTAATTAAATGTTATAACTTTACTTACAAGAGTACCAATGATGAAAGATTTCCAATTTCTTTGGGTATACTGCCAGTTATGTTATTCCACATGAAATCTCTTCAAATAATAAAACACAAACCGGAGTTAATGATCATATAAATAAACTTATATGTTCTACACATTTCAATTTTTGGGCTTAAAATTTTCTTCCAAACGAGCTGAGTCATAGCTCGACTAAGCTCGAGTTGCTCTCATGATCGGCTCATTTATTATTTATTATTTAATTTATCTACATATTTAACTATTTTTCATGAATTTATAACTAAAATCTGTATATATAACATAATATATATTATTTTAATTCTTTTTATCCTAAATTTAGAAATAATAATAATTATTATTATATAAACATATTTAAAAAAACATTATATAATATAATATAATATTTCAAAATTTAGTAACTGGTTTGTTTAGGCACGCGACCTAGCTTGGGCTTGATAAGTGAGGCCCGGGCTTGGGTTTGCTAAGAGCTCGATCAAGCCCGATAGATTCAAGCTTCTAGCAAGCTGATCTTGAGTAGCCCACCACCAGCTTGGCTCATTTACACCCTGCTAAATTTCATAATATAATATAATATTTTAAACACTAACAAATGTCTTTTTTACCAATTTCATAGTAAATAAAATAAAACCAGTTACTTTTAACAGTTTGTTTCACTTAATAAATAAACAGAACAATGACATTTTTAGTGTTTTGATAGAATTAATTTGATATTATGAAACTTTGAGCTCTTAGAAGAATATGTACAAAATTGCCCCTAAATTCGAATACTGGACTTACAAAATTCTGAGGTGAGAAAATTGACCAAGTTCGGGAGCTAAAGTTCCCGAAAGATTCAAGTTTAGTAGTTGTCTGTAAACAAAATGTAATAAAAGTAAGCTTATTTACAAAACATAAAAAAAAGAACATTAAAGTGAGATGACAAAAGGTGAAGAAAACACACATTTCCTGAACATGCAAGAATTTATCAACATTGGTTTTATGAACACATATAACACCAGTCCAATTTGATGTACATGGATCGCCTTTATTCCAGTTATTAAGACGATTCATTGGATCAACTAGATTACCTCTTACCGCCAACAATGCAGATACTGCATATAAAAATGGAAGAGAAAAAAACATTAGTCAGTTTAGATACAAAAAAAATGTGATTTTTGTGTGCAGGAGATGGTGCTTGAAATTGAACATGATTATGCTGTTCAAAGTTGTAATAACATAATGTATTTAGAAAAATTAATGATATATTAGGGGTGGCAAATTATGACATAACCCGAGCATATGAAAGTAATCAGGTTTTTGGTTGGAGTATCTAACCTGTATAATAAACAGGTCGTGTTTGGACTGACCTGTTATAAAACGGGTTGTGTTCGGGTTGGCCTGTTTAATCAAACGGGTCGTGTTTCGGCTAACCTTTTTGATTAAACGTGTTGTGTTTGGGTTGACCTGTTTAATTAAACGGGTTGTGTTCGTCTTGACCTGTTTAATTAAAACGAACCGTGATCGTGTTGACCTTTTAATTAGACAAATCCTGTTCGGGTTCAATAATTCAACCCTACCCCAGACTCGCTTAATATCTTGTAACCCGAACTCAACCCGTTTAACCATTTATCTAAACAAGTCAAACGGGTTGTAACAGGGGTATTTACAGTTTTAATTTCTACATATATTTAATAATTTCAAAATTTTAGCAAACCCCCTATAATATTTAAAGCATTCAGAAATTTATCAAATTATTCACTATGCTTTATTGCTTCCGCTCCTCGTCACTAGTTTAACTAAACGGGCTAAACACGACAACCCAAAACCCGATTATATACAAAAGAAACATTTAAACAAATAGTTTACCTTCAGAAGGATCAGTAACTTTAGCAACTGCAAGCATCAGCAAACAATGAACAGTAAAAGCAAAAACACAACCACATGATTTGTACTTAAATCCCATCATCCTGAAATTAAATTCAAACCAAATTTAAAAAAAAAAATCACTAATATACTGTAGTTGAATATTATATTCCAGCACATGATTGGAAGTACCTGAATCCCATCATATTGAAATGATATCGGAATCAATGGTTTGCTGTGTTGTTGAATTTTTCAAGATCGTAGCACGGAGATGAAAGTCAAAAGACAAAATCTTACAGCAGGTTTGCCACTCTAAACATAATAATAATAATAATAATAATAATAATAATAATAATAATAATAATAATAATAATAATAATAATTAAAAGTGAATAATAATTTTAATAATAATTTGTATATGATAACTTAAAGTTAAGTTGAACAACCTCAAATAGTATAGTCAAAGGCTGCGGCCAATCACACGTCTACACCGGCCGTACCATTCATACTCGATCCGTAACTACCGAGACCATGATTGAGCTCGTCTCATTTCGAGCTTTTCCTTTAAGCTTTAACTCGACTTTTTTAAAATGAGGTTTGATTTATTTAACTTTATTAATTAGTTCAAATGTTTTTTCAATTACAATTTTATATGTAAAAGAAGGAGTATATATTACGAGGAAGGTTAACGTACAAATGAAATTAACGTGCTAAACGTGAGAATCAAGTAGAGTAATTATATATACAAGTAAAGTAATTATGTAAGTAATTACATAATTACTTTACTTGTATATATAATTACTCTACTTGATTCTCACGTTTAGCACGTTAAATTCATTTGTATTTGATCTAAACCCTATATATTTAGTTATTTTTATTGTAAGTTAATATATAATAAATATTATTACAAGTATATATATTTAGTACATTAAATTAATTAATATAAATAATGAGCTCGATAAGTGAAGGCTTTAGCTCGAGCTCACTTATTAAACAAACTTAATTTATAGAGCTCGTTTAGGCCCGGGTCAATTTAAGTTTTTTGACGAACCGATCTCAAGTAGTTCACGACAAGGGGCAGACCTAGGGAGGTTGAGGGGGGTGCTAGGAATACCCTTAACTTTCACGGTGAAATACAAAATTAGTGCAACTTTTTTCTTTCCTGTTTTATATATTCAGATACTCGTTAGAGTAAATATTACGATATCCTTAGGTCAAAAAAGTTTTTTTATTACTCATGAATTTTTCTTATATATCCGTCACTGATTTACGAGCCGACTTGACTCGTTTACACCTCTAATTTTAAAGCACAAAAATGGTCATATGGGCCGCAAATGGGCGGACATACGCCTCGTATGATTGCTTAACTAAGTAACTAACAAGTTAACAACTGATATCATTGTTGACATAGTCTTTCGAGCTATATGGTATATATTTGACTCAATCATTTAACTTATGGATATGATGTAAGAGGTACCTTGATGTACATATGGGAATTTGGATAGTGTGTGTATTAGTCAAATATATAAAAAGTAACTATCATAGTAGGAAGAGGAATCCTCAAATTGTCGGTGTGTTCACATCAGATGGAAAAGGATATGGCCCTAACTTATTTACTTTTCTAATTAAAATTGTATGGATTGTAGAATAATCCACAATAATCATTGGTTGGTGGGTGTTGTTAGTCTACTCAAGGAAAACATACTAAATTGAACCAATTGTGTGTTTATTAAATGTTACGCCAATCGGATTGCTTCAACCATAACATACTATTGTATTAATCATAATTGATTCGATTGAGTACTCTAGAACCGTCTTATTTAAGTTGTTTTATCGAACTGAACTGATCATTAGAACATAACATGACTCACAACCCGATCCGTACACACTCGAACCCGATAAGTGGACAGCCTGTTCCCCCAAAATGTTTATAATTTGAAATTTGTATTTGAATTATATGTAACTTAGTCTTCCTAGTTTTGTTGCTTTATTTTAGGATAACATGTGTATATGTATACGGTTTCAAAGTTAATCAAACTATTCTGGTTGAATATTTCATATGGTATCAGAGCGGGAATCCCTCCCTCATCACTAAACATCAGGCAACAACAAACCTGCAAAAAAAAAAAATTTCCGGCCAGTTATCTCTTCCGTCACTATGTCGCCAACCAACTCTACTGAACAACCTCTAATCACCAATCTTTCTCCCACAAACTCCTCCCTCACTGTTGTCCAATTTCCCCCATCCCTCAAGCTTCTTTCTACCAATTTCCTAAGTTGGAAAACACAAGTCGAAGCCCTCCTTCATGGGTTAGACCTGTATAAGTTTATTGATGGCTCTCACCCACCACCTACACCCACCACATATGATGCTATGCTGGCAAACACACTTCCACTTACTCCACTTGGTTTCGCCAAGACGGGTTATTATTTGGTGCCTTAGTTGGCAGTCTTTCCCCTTCCATCGTTCCCATAATAACCAATGCCAAATCGGAAAATCCTCCTTAGATGCTTGGAACATACTTTTAAAGACATATGCATCCATCTCACGTGGACATATTAGACAATTGCAACATCGACTCGAACAATCCGCTAAAACCCATGACCAATCCATCACCGACTATATGCAATCAATCAAGACACTTGCTGATGAGCTTGCCATTCTTGGCAAACCAATCGATTATGAGGACATTAATGATATCGTCCTCACGGGCCTTGATCAAACCGCCTACAAATCAGTCATAGATGCCATTCATGCTCGAGACAATCCGATCTCGTTTCATGAACTGCACGAAAAATTAATTAACCATGAGTTATCAATTGCTCAAAACTCTACACCCACTACCAACTTACATCATCCTACCACGGCTTTTGTAGCTCACAACCGCCATTATTCTAAACAATGGCAAAACAAAAGCCAATCTCAACACCACAATAGAAATGATGACATCTTACCAACCCCAAACCAAAACCAACCCACTGCTAGACCATTTTTAGGCAAATGCCAATTTTGTTTCAAACAAGGACATTCATTGACATCTTATCATGCATTTAAGAAACAATACCCTCAAGTGGTACTTCCATCTCTCCCCAGACAAGGCTCAACAAACCCACAGGCTCACATGATGGGTGTTTCGACCACAAACTCATCCAACACTCCTTGGCTTTTTGATAGCGGTGCATCTCATCACATCACAAATTATTTAAATTCTTTTCCACACACCCTATGATGGTACCGATGAACTTGTCATCGGCGATGGTTCGTCCTTAACTATTACTCATGTTGGTTCATTAACGATCTATTTCTCTAATATTCCTTTTGTCCTAACAAACGTTCTTTGTGTTCCTTCTATATCTAAAAACATTATATCTATTTCCAGATTATGTATTGACAATCACATACTAATCCAATTTTTCTCTTTTAATTTTCTTATCAAGGACTTCCACTCCAATCAACTCCTACTCCGAGGAACGGCTAGTCGTTGGATCTATGAACTTCGTTCAACGTCTCCACCATCGGATTTTCACGTGCATTCAAATAAGTCCATCTCTTGGCACCACCGCCTTGGACATCCTCATTTCCAAGTTGTTCAATATTTAGCTTCTATTGTTCCTACTATTAATGTTTCCAACAATAATTGTAATTCGTGTCACATTAATAAAAGCCACAAGCTTCCGTTTCATACATCTTCTCTTTCTTCTACCCAACCTTTAGAATTAATATATTCTGATGTTTGGTCATCACCAATTACATCATTTGATGGTTATAAATATTATATAATATTTGTTGATCATTTTACTAAATATATTTGGATTTACCCTTTAAAACATAAATCCGACTCACTTACGACATTTACTCGATTCCAACGTCTCGTTGAAAATTATTTTCAAACTAAAATTAAGCAATTGTTCTCTGACAATGGTGGTGAATACATTAAACTTGCACCTCATCTTGCTTCTTGTGGAATCACTCATCTCACCTCTCCGCCTCACACACCCGAACATAATGGCTATGCCGAAAGACGACATCGCCATATAGTAGAAACCGGCCTCACACTTCTTTCTCACGCACACATACCTTTAAAATTTTGTCCATTTGCCTTCACAATTGCTACCTATTTAATTAACCGACTCCCCACAACTACACTCATTAATGACTCTCCATACTCTCGCCTTTCTAACAAAATACCAAATTATGAAGAACTAAGAAGTTTTGGTTGCTTAGCATAGCCGTGGCTTCGTCCCTATTCAACCCATAAACTTGAATCTAGATCAAAATCATGCATCTTTATAGGTTACTCCTCGTCACAAAGTGCATATCATCTTTCAGATCCACTAACCAACAAAATACACACCTCACGCCATGTTTATTTTGTTGAAACAAATTTTCCTTATATCACTTTAACCAAAACATAACCTACACCCTCACCTGACCTAAATGACTGGCTCCACTTGCAATTAATTTCATACCCAAATATGCATAATCAATCCACACCTCCTGTTAACAACTCACCATCTATTTCATCATCCTCCAATAATTCCAAAAATACCACCACCACCACCTCAAACACTAACATTTCCTCTTCTGTTACCACACCACCCAATATTCCCTCACCTTCCAACAACACTACCTCTCAACTCCAATTCTTCTATCCAACCAATTACAAGCTCCGCCAACACTCCTGCAGAAACCTTACGACAAACACGTTTAAATCGAAAACCCAACCCAAAATATCACAATAATAATTTCTTTCTTTATCACTCTATTTCCCAGCCCTTTCCCAAACCTTCTAACATCACCCAAGCACTCAAACAGCCTCAATGGCGTAAGGCCATGCAAGATGAGCATGACACTCTCCTTCGTAATCAAACATGGTCACTTGTCCCTCCAGAATCTGCTCCGAATCTTGTCGGTTGTAAATGGGTCTTTCGCACTAAATTTAAACCCGCGGCTCCGTTGATCGTTTAAAAGCCCGTTTAGTTGCCAAAGGATTCACTCAACGACAGGGAATAGATTATATCAAAACATTTAGTCCTGTCGTTAAACCAGCTTCCCTCTGTCTTATTCTTGCACTCGCCGCTTCCCAAAATTGGTCCTTACATCAGCTCGATATCAACAACGCCTTTTTACAAGGTACACTCACTGAATCAGTTTACATGGCGCAACCTCCCGGTTTCGTCAACCCGTCATTCCCAAATCACATTTGTAAATTAAATAAAGCCATTTACGGTCTTCGTCAAGCATCACATGCTTGGTATGATGAACTCAAATCATTCCTTCTATCTAACAAATTTAAACCTACAATTTATGATCCTTCCCTTTTCGTTCATCGATCCACATCATCTCCAATATACATTCTCGTATATGTAGATGATATTATCATCACCGGTCCAAACTCCTCTCTTGTTTCATCTTTTATCACTGCTCTTGCCAACATGTTCTCCCTAAAGGACTTAGGAAATCTCTCCTACTTCCTTGGCATTGAAGTTCTTCCTCACCCTGAAGGTCTCTTTCTATATCAAAGCAAATACATTCTTGACCTTCTTAATAAAACCAACATGAGTGACTGTAAACCGGCGTCCACGCCTATGACAACATCAATATCCTACAATACTACTGATGGAACTCATTTGCATAACCCCACAGAATATAGATCGGTTGTTGGTGCATTGCAATATTTATCTTTAACCCGCCCGGATGTTATGTTTACAGTGAACAAGCTATCACAATTCATGCATCGTCCCACTAATATTCATTGGGCTGCCCTAAAAAGATTATTACGTTACCTACATGGCACACTTCATCATGGTTTACTTATACGTCGCAAATCACCACTACAACTTCATGCTTTTACTGATGCTGATTGGGCAGGTGATAAAGAAACTTATAGAAGCACGACAGGTTATATTGTATATCTTGGATCAAATCCGACTGCATGGACTTCCAAACGTCAACCAACCTTGGCTCGCTCATCAACCGAGGCAGAATTTCGAGCTGTTGCATCAACCACTACCGAAGTGCAATGGATTATTTCCTTAATGGCTGAACTTGGATACAAATCATCAGTCACTCCGGTCATTTATTGTGATAACCTAAGTGCAACTCACTACTCGGTCAACCCAATTTTCCATTCTAGAATGAAACATCTCGCCCTTGATTTTCACTTTGTTTGTGAAAAGGTTCAAGCTGGTTCAATTCGAGTTATACACATTAAAGGTGATGATCAATTAGCGGATGTTCTAACTAAGCCATTGCTCACAACCCGCTACCATTATTTATCATCCAAGATTGGACTTCTCTTACGGTCGTCCATCTTGAGGGGCCATATTAGAACATAACATGACTCACAACCCGATCCGTACACACTCGAACCCGATAAGTTGACAGCCGTTTATAATTTGAAATTTGTATTTGAATTATATGTAACTTAGTCTTCCTAGTTTTGTTCCTTTATTTTAGGATAACATGTGTATATGTATTCGGTTTTAAAGTTAATCAAACTATTCTGGTTGAATATTTCATACTGATAATCGGACATAATTTTCAATTATTATTATTATTTTAAAAAGTCTCATCTATTGATTTATTTATCTATAGGTTATGAACCCAGTCGGTTCGATTAGTCTAGTTACTAAGACTTAATGTTTATATGAATATATAGTTAAAAATACTAAAAAAAATTCTTTCTTTCTTAAACGACAGGTGTAATATTAAGAACCCAAAAACGAAACTAAGTTACGAGTTGCTAGTAATGTTAAAACTACACACAGACTCCCAATCTAAATCAACAATTTCTAACCTATTCTTGATTCACAATATGCTCAAAATCTTTACTTCTTGGAACAATATTTTCCTCTAGTGCACTATAGATGTTAAATAGAAGATTGTTTCTTGCTCACCAAATGCTCCAAAGTATGATAGATGATGCGATCTCCATTAGTATTTCTTTTAACTTCGTGGATGAACACAAGTTGTAGGCAGAGTTCAACACCTCCTTAGTCAAATCACAAAAAAAATATGAGCGGTTTACACAAAGATCAAATTTGTAGCAATATACTCTGGAAGAATTCCTAAAATATACCTTTAGTGGAAAGAGATTCCACTTTTATCTTTAAAAACTTGTAATTCTAGTTTTGTCCCATCAAAACATGTCAACGACGACTTATTTGTTGTATGAGCGACTTGTTTATTGTGCGGGATGACTTGTTTTTCTATCAAATGCATAGACGACACGTGCCACCAAATATTGAACAGAATCTCAAAACACTTCGGTGTCCTGGCGAAACCATGCATCCCCGACCACTTTATGTTTGAAGTTTAAATTCTTGATATTATATTACTATAACTAGTTTTACTTAAATATAATTTTTTTTCTATTACTTTTAAAATATAACGACGTGCTTATTTTTATCTACGCATCGACATAAATTTTACTCAAACCGAGCCGAGCAAAAATTATATCGAAACGTTCGATTTTGGTGACACGTGTCGTCTATGCATTTGATGGATAAACAAGTCTTCGCCAACATGTTTTGAGATTACAAAACTAAAATTTAAAGCTTTTGGAGATAAAAGTGAAATCTCTTGCAAAACCACATCTAATTAAGACATGATCCTTATATTCAGAATGCTCTCTTATAAAAACGGCACAATACAGATGAACAACACATAATACAGATGAATAACACAATTCCTCTTTTTCCAAGGAATTTCAAAGGGACATGATCTTTCGACACTTTTGGTTTCCTCGCGTCTTAAGCAGTGGAGCTACTTACTCGAATCCAACGGGTAATACATAGTAATGTTTCAACTTCAAAATCCAGAAATGTAGTTTTTAAAAGATTTGGGGCTTGCAATTCAAAAAGCGCTAACGAGGCAGTTTGTTGCACGTTTTGTCTTATGTCTTGATGTAAACACTACTTTTTATATTAAAAAAAAATTCCAAAGTAGGAAGACAATTTAGGAGTGCTTTCCATACGATAAAATGGACTTTGATGGCCACCGAGTTATTCCAATTGTAATCAACATCAACTTGTTGATCAGTTCATCATGTTAGTAATGGAAAAACATGTTAGTAATTATATGCGTATGTGTTACAACATGAAGATTAGTAACCTCATGAGAGAAGGATGTAGACGACATGATTGTCAGCTTGGCTGAGTTCCCCTTTAGGATGTATAGTTAAGGATGAGAATTAGGGTTCTTGAGAGGAACATGTTTTTGGGAGAGAGAAGGCACACAGAATTGTTATGTGCGTGTGACTAGGTTATGATGTTAATTTATTATCTCCCTTATATACACCCAAAGGAAAACCCTTTATTAGCTAGTAAGGGTAATATGGTACATCAACAATTACCAAACTAATATATAATAAGGTATAATTAATATTCTGATATATTATGATATAACTTATTATAATAGCCACATATAAATATATATAGGCATATACCTATATATCTATTCTTACACTCTCCCACTTGGTCGAGTAATAATTTATTATGAGTATTAGATAAGCCTAATCAGGAGTTAACACTCATTTTAGCTTTAAACTCAAACTCCAGTAGAGAAATACAGTCATTGAATTGAACATCGGCTCAAGACCTCCATTAATCATATTGCAGTCCTTATTTAAAACATAAGTAGCTACGATCAAAATTTTCAAGTAAGCCCTTTAGAACTATGTTCTGCATGCATAATGACATATAGACATATTACTAAACATTCATAATACAATATACAGTTGTACATGGTCATCAACGTACCCGTCATGATTATAAGCACTTTTAATACTTATGGATGATAAACCTTTATTATAAGATCTTTAAGCTATCATGAATGCATTTGATACGAACATTTAGATTCCTCAATTCGTTTATAAATGAATAACTAATTTCATATCAACATTTAATCCAACGCCTCTCGAGTTGTTACTGCTTGAGAAAACATTGTAGCTGACTTTATCACAGCAAGTCTTCAATATATAATTTATATGAAGTTTAATAAACTTATGAATCCGCTAATAAATAGTCAACAACATTTATTGACAATTGCGTTGTGATTAATCAACATATTATGTCATTATAATTTAGGTTATTGTTATCAGCTCATTATGACTCCTCCATGAGATATATTTATCTGCTAACATCAGAATATAGCCTGAAAATTATATTATGTTATCTTTGAATATAACAAAGTTTAGAGTAATCAATCGGTTTGAGTTCTCATTTCTTCATTTTAAATTACAGTTTCTCATTTACTTAAAAGACACTTTAATATTCTTTTAGATGCTTCACATTAATCTAGACATATCTAGTATGTTGCAATTTTGAGTAATATTTGAACGAGTATAGACTTGAACCTACACAAGGCTTCTAATTAATGAACCATAGGGAAATAATATCATTGATCCCGTCAAGGAGAGCAATATTGATTGTTATATGCATAAGGACGCATTTAAGGTAATACTTATGAAACAAAACTAACGTTCCTTTGGGGCTATCTCATAATGTTATGATATCTATCACGTAAGGGATATCTTTGAGATTTATCATATCGAAGTATTTGTGAACAATGCTTTGATTATGTAACATATATTTGTCAAAAGAATGTCATCTATATAAGGACAAATTTGTTTTAGTTGCTCCACGCATCTTGAGGTAAGCTCATTAATCAACATGGTTCTTGATGAAATTAATTTTATTAAGATTTCACATTATGATGTTTGCATTAACCAATATATGGATTTTAGTGACTTGTGTAATTTGTTTAGTTGAGAATCAGGCATAGGAAAGTCATAGACGTCCCTCTGTTCTTTTTTGTTGTAGTTTCCTTTCCGTTAATCTTTTATTTCTTCTCCCCATTCTAATAAATAGTTAAACTTCTACAAGATTCCTAGAACAAGCCTAGTTTCTTTGATTCCCGGTTCCTCGCGCTGAAAGTCAAACCCGCCTCACTAATGATTATGCTAATGAGAATCAATCCTGCTTATCCACTGTTGACAATCAAACCTGCTTCTCTACGTTGATCTCGATCAATCCCGCCTTCTGCTAATGATAATCAAACCCTCTATACTGCTAATGATCTTAAAAACCCCAATCAAATCCCTAAACCGATTGTTCCCCTTCTCTAACAATTAAATTCTCCCTTGTTTTGTTATCTCGTTTACTACTTGATAGAAAAACAATACAAAAAAACAAATTGTTCTTTTCCTACTTCCTTTGTCTAATTTAAATCATAAGAAACTATGGGCATGTTAGGGATTGTTTCTTTAAAATGTTTTAGCTTTTTGGAGAGGCAAAATGTTCAAAATGCCCCTCCAAAAGCACCTAAAAGTTGCTTTTAGGTGCTTTTGGAGATGCATTTTGAACATTTTGCCTCTCCAAAAAGCAATAAGCATTTTAAAGAAGCAATCCCAAACACCCTCTATAACCTAATCCTTTTCTATTTTTTTCTATAACCAATCTGATCAAACAAAAAGAAATAGAAAAAACACTTTTGGATTTTTTGGTAACGTTTCTTGAATCAAACTTGGTTCTTGATTCGTTCATAAAATTGCCTCTTGATCTTCGATTTATGATCCGTGTTATAATCACATAAATCACCACTTCCGTTTCTAAGTCGCCGAAATTAACCATTGTCGCCGCCAAAGTGTTGCTGGAAAAACTGAGTGGCCGGAAAACTAAACCCTAATTTGACACATGTATATGGATGTTATATACTTTCCATCTTGACACTTCTAGACCCTAGACTTTACAATATGACACAAGGTCCCTAAGCATACTATGAAATAATTACATACAGACCCATGTAGTTTATATTTAGTTTAGCACATCCAATATATAAGTTGCTTGATTTGTCTTTCAACAACTTTATTCGCTCGATTCCACCATGCCGGAGAAACTAAGCAATTTTTTTTGTAAGTATTAAAACTTAGAAGCAACAATTTACAAGGAACGATTCCCAACATATTCACCGATAAAAGTAAGCTTAGATGATTTTTTAAGTGTCAATAAATTGGAGGGCTTCCTAGATCAATGGAGAACTGTAAATCACTCCAGATCTTTGATCTTGGATACAACTTTATAGAGGGTACGTTCCTCTTCTGGTCAGGAGCACTTTTAGAGCTTTGTATTCTCATTCCGAGGTTCAACAAACTTAATGGTATTATACAGTTACCAAGTACAATCAAAGTCAAGTTCTCAAAATTCCGCATCATTGACCTCTCAACCAATTTTATTTTCTAGGAGTTTGCCATATCAATATTCGTTTCCAGGACTGGTCATCAATGAAGGAGATCGAGGCGATTGCAACATATATGGAAACATACATGTGGGGAGAATATTGGTTCACCATTCAGATGACTAACAAAGGTGTTAACACGGAGTATGTGACGATCATAAACACCTTTTTTTGCAGTTGATCTCTCAAGTAACATGTTTAGTGGGAATATTCCAAAGTCTATTAAGGCACTCAGTCGTCTTAAGTTTCTCAACTTGTCGAATAATGAACTTTCAGTTATTATCCCACCATCCATGGGGAATCTCGTTCATCTAGAATCCCTAGATCTGTTTAGTAACAAGCTCTCTGAAATGATACCTCAAGACTTGATACAGAATTTCCTTGCGGTCTTAAATGTTTCCAATAGCAAAGAGTTGTAACCACACCCGTTGCTATGCAATTGGTACTTGTGACTGAAGTTTGCCAATATATGACCAAAATCACAAAAGTTGTAACAACCACCTTTAAGCTAGTCAATACTATCACAAAACAGTCGGTAAACATGATAAAACGTAAAATACTACACTTGAAATGTGAGTCACAATTTGTAAAAAATAGTATGCTAAATTTTGTGGCAAAATGCCGCTGAAATTTATGACATTTTTAATTTGATCACAAATATAGATACTTGAACTTTAATTGTTCTATTGTTAAAAGTATATGCCAAACTTGAAACTATATTATCATCATGAAAAAAACCAAGTTTCATAATTATTTTATTTATTTCAGGTTAAAAAATGTTCAAATATGACTAAGTTTTTGGGTTCACATTATTTTTTAAATTGAATTACTTTTATCCAACGATTAGACTTGATTAATGTTAGGTAATACACTCCCTTGTTCAATATCTTTTATTCGACTTATTGGTTTAGTGGTATGATGTCTCTTTTGCAAATGTAAGGTTTAAGTGAAAGATAAATGTGGAATTTTGTTGTTAAAAAATTATATATACATATATATCCTCTTTGACTTTTCATTCAAAAGACAATCCATGCACCCACCATTTTGATTATTTGCTATATAAATGATAATTGGGGACGACCGGTGGAGGGCGACGCCCAGGCCCACTCCCTCCATGGGCCCAAGGTTTTTTTCTAAATATTACGTATATTTTATAATTTGACCGTCTGAACTACGGCTGTTAAAGTGAAGATAGGGAAAAAACTAGTAGAGATAAAAAAAAAATGGAATTTCTGGCGACCTTACATGGTGCTCTGTAATGGACAATAGAAGATTGTGTTGCTAAGAGAAAGATGAACGAAAAAGAAAATAGATAAAATACTTTAAAATAAATGTGGAATCTAATCTAATAGGCTAATGAAAACCTAAACGGCTAACTTGTAAAAAGAGAAAGGTAGACGGTGCAATCCTATTTTAGTCACTTTATGCAAATCGTTGTTTATTATTATTATTATTATTAGTATTATTATTATTTATGTTTTTTAACTTTACGTATGAGTATTTTAACTTTTTACTATTTTTAAACGACATTAAACGCTTTTTACATCATAATTCATAAGCATTTGTTTATTTGATTACTACTCTAATATCCTGTTTGAGTTTTGAACTTTTCTTATGAGTAGTTTAATTTTTTACTGTATGTTGAGGTCTATTTTTAAATAAAATTAAACCCTTTTTACATCATAACATTTATATAGGTTAATCATCATTTTCTAATGCATGTTATTGAAAAATTGTGAGAAGAAAACTTTTTTAGGCCTAGTTCCATTCGTGCCCCAGGCACGAATTGTTTTGACATTTTTAGGGACGCCCTAATGATAATGACATTATTATATATGTCATTAACTTTTTAAGATTCCCCTATTTCATTAAAACGTATCTTTTAGGTCTACTCAAGTATCCTCAATCTTTTGTCTACTCAAGGTTCGTGTAGGTCAACCATTCCACATCAATTTATGATCCGAATGACCATCATTAGACATAATTTGAATAACAATTTGATGAAATTTAATAAGTTGACTTTCTGGACCAGTTGACTTACACGAATCTTGCTTCTGTTCTTCACAAATTTATCACAAAACCTCGATTCTTTCACGAATCTTGCATTTGATTAGTTTTATTGTCAACAGCTTGTTCTTTACTTCTAGAATATCACCGCCGGTAGGATTCTGAATCTCATTTCCAACAGTTTGTGCACACATCACTTCTATGGTTTTAGAAGAGTGCTGTGATCCAAAGTTTTCTTCATCATCACTACAAGGAGTAAGATGAAATAAGAATAACGCAAAAGGAACCAATTAGAATTTAGAAAGATTGTCACTAAACCGCGTTCTCAAACCAGTAACGAAAATTGCAATCAAAATGTTCATCAGTCGCAAAATCAGATTTGCCGCAGGATCTTTTTAATGCAGTTTCAATCGTAAATCAGTCACAAAAGGCTGTTTTCAATAGAAAGAAACAGCTGTGAATGGGACAGATTCAAGATAGTTGGAGTCAATTAATTAAGTTGGCAAGTTTGGTTTGAATTTGGAATAGTGTCAGGATAAGCATGGGTTTGATGGTTTGTAATTGAGTCAAGAATTCATTTAACAGCTTATAATAAAAACGGTTGATCCTTTGGATCAAGTAGCTGAGTCTTCTTTTTTTTTTTCTTGAGTTTGTTGGTAAGCAACCTCTTATTTGTATTGTGCCATTAACTTTTTGTGGCCCCTGTGTATATATTATTTGACAAATTGGATACCAATTGTTATCCATACTTGAATTCAAGAATTAAATTCAACCAACTGCCATCCTGTCTAGCAGTCATAAAGTTGATTATATAAGGAGCCCATAATATTCTTCATCTACGTAAAGTTAACTTCTTTCTTAAACATCATGGCAAAATCTTTTCACGTGTTGTTGCTGATACTGGCATTACATGTTCTTAAATCTGCTTTGGCCAATAAGTTTTCTTCGTTGAGCCTTGCTGATGAGTGCTCTCTTTTGTTCCAATTCAAAGAGAGCATGTCTATTGCAAACTCTTCATCCTCTCATCCTCATGCTTATCCAAAGGTCGCGTCATGGAACTTCAACGTATCAGACGGTGCAACAAACTGCTGCTTATGGAATGGCGTTGAGTGCAGGTTCGGTCATGTGATCAGGCTCGACTTGAGCAGTAGCTTTCTCTCTGGTCCCATCTCCTCCAACAACAGTCTCTTGAACCTCATTCACCTCCACACACTAAACCTTGCAGATAACGATTTCCGTTATTCTAAAATTCCATCTGGAATAGGACGACTCTCGCAGTTAGAAGCTCTGAACCTGTCACATTCTTTCTTCAGTGGGGAGGTCACAAAACACATCTCACACCTCAGGAATTTGGTTTCCTTGGATCTAACTGGAAACGCCCAGTTAAAGCTGCAATGTTCTGACTTCCAAAATCTAGTTCGAAATTCAAGTGAGACTCTAAGAGAACTCTTTCTCTCAGGGGTCAACATTGATTCTGAAATACCATGTAACTTGGTAAATTCCTCTTTGTTAACATCACTGGTTATGAGATACTGTGGGCTTGGTGGTGATTTCCCAACAGGTATATTTAACCAGCTTACTGGCTATATACCAGATTCAATCCAGAATCTCACACACTTGAACATCTTGAATATAAGATTTTGCGCTTTCACGGGGACTCTACCTGCATCTGTAAGCAACCTGACACGGCTTACGGTTCTGGATCTTGCTGGTAATAAGTTCACAGGTAGCATTCCCTCTTTAGAATGCTTTCAAAACCTCACACATTTGTCCCTCTCCGAAAATAAGTTTGATAGATGGAAGCTGCCTGATTGGTTGGGTAAGCTAAAGAAGATCACTTGTTTGTATCTTATTCATATCAATCTGTATGGTGATATTCCATCATCATTTTTCAATCTGACCCAAGTTAAGGACTTATACCTTTCCAGTAATCAGTTGAATGGACAACTTCCAAGCTCATTGTTGAATTTCCAAAATCTAGAATCATTTAATTTTAACGATAACAACATCACAGTGGAGTTTCAGCTTTTTCTTTCTCTTAAGAAACTTAAATATCTGGATCCAAGTGGAAATAGTATCTCACTTCCAGTCATAGATAGCGATACAAATGAAAATCAACCCAGGTTCGTTGGTTTATGGTTGGCTTCCTGTAACTTGAAAGTCTTTCCTGAATTTCTGTGGTTTCAAGATCAACTTTGGTATTTGGGCCTTGATAACAATAATATCAAGGGACTGATACCTGGATGGATCGAGAACATTAGCAAGGAAACACTGATTGAACTTTCGCTGACTCATAATCTCCTAACGGGTTTTGAACAACACTCACCGGTTGTTCCTTGGGTTAATTTACAAATATTGGATTTGGGTCATAACATGCTGACTAGAGAAATTCCACCTTTCATAGGTGATTTACTGTCTCTCCGGTTGCTAAATTTGTCGTTCAACAACATTACCGGCTCAGTTCCCCAATGCTTGGAGAAATTAAGCAATTCTTTGGTAGTCTTGAATCTAAGAAGCAACAGTTTGCAAGGAACCATTTTCCAGCATATTCAGCAATGAAAGTAAGCTTGAAATGATTGATTTAAGTGAAAATAAGTTGGAGGGGCAAGTACCAAGATCATTGGAGAACTGTAAATTACTCCAAATCCTTGATCTTGGAAATAACTTCATAGTTGACATGTTCCCCTTTTGGTTGGGTGCACTCGCAGAGCTACAGGTTCTCATTCTTAGGTTCAACAAATTTCACGGTAATATAAGAATACCAAGTAAAATCAAAATAAACTTCCCAAAATTGCGCATCATTGACCTCTCATACAATTCATTTTCCGGTGATTTGCCACATCAATATTTCCTTGAGTGGTCAGCAATGAAGGAGACCGAGGTGAATGCAAAATACATGTCATCAAACGTCAATGCAGGGAACATATGGAGAACCTATGGGTTATCGATTCAGATAACTAACAAAGGTGTGAATATGGAGTATGAGAAGATTATAAACACCTTTGTTGCAGTTGATCTCTCGAGTAACATGTTTAGAGGGAAGATTCCAGAGGACATAAACACCCTCATTGGTCTCAAGTTGCTCAACCTATCTAATAATGAACTTTATGGTTTCATCCCATCATCCATGCGGAATCTCATACATCTTGAAGCACTCGATCTTTCTAGTAACAACCTCTCTGGAATGATTCCACAAGACTTGATACAACTGAATTTCCTTGAGTTCTTAAATGTATCCAACAACAACCTCACTGGACCCATACCACAAGGTAAACAGTTTAATACCTTTTTGAGCAATTCTTTCATTGGAAATCAGGCATTATGTGGGCACCCTTTAACCATGAACTGTGGGGATTCAAAAGCATCAAAGCCTCCAAAAGTTTCAGTAGAAGAAGATACCGAGTCTGACTTCCCAAATGGTATTGATTGGGTTGTTATATTTATCGGTGTTCTAAGTGGGCTAGTGATTGGATTGGTTTGTGGTAATTATCTAACCGGCCACAAGGTATTGCAGACTATGAAATGTTTGGAGGAGTGCCATAGAGGTGGTGATAAGAAGATAATATATATGTTGTGATATATATGTTGCATAATATTTTTGTGATAAGTTATTTTTGCTTATTAAGTTATGTGTGTGTATCGGATGTTATAGAACTACTAAATAATTTTAGAACTCCAAACAAACAATAAGGAGGTTTCGTTTAAATATATTTAACATAAGGTTTGGATCAAATACAAATTAAATTAACGTGCTAATTGTGAGAATCAAGTAGTGTAATTATATATAAACATAGTGGCGGTGATTTGGTTCATGGTGGCGGTTATGGAGTCAAAAGTGGAACTTGGCTATGATGGCTTGTTGGGGGCGTTTGATTCTTGGTGGACTAATATCCGATCGATTTTGTCGACCAAAAACAAGAATGAAAGCACCAAATTGATAGAGACCGTTTGAGAGAATCAATCTCCCGATAGGTCCGTAGAGCTGGTTAGGCTTCAAGAACAAAAAAGAAGAGAAACCAGATTTGAAACAATTTTCTTATTATCTTTCTTATTCTTTTCTTAAACAAAGATTATAATATATAACCAAGACATTAAAGTAGGAAAATATAAACAATAAGTAAACATAATCAAAGTATAATAAGGAACCAAATAAAAGATACACTTAATTAACACATATTAAACTTATGCTATAAACGTTGGTTATTAGTCTTTTGTATTTACTTATGCCATAAATGTTGTATCTTAGTACTAGTTTGTTGGTTTGTTTCATTGTATATTGTATGTTTAGGCCTTAGGCCATGTAATCAAAGCCCATGAAATGCACCTTC
This sequence comes from Bidens hawaiensis, assembly GCF_021521415.1. NCBI lineage: Eukaryota > Viridiplantae > Streptophyta > Magnoliopsida > Asterales > Asteraceae > Bidens > Bidens hawaiensis. The sequence goes on from NW_027494749.1 coordinate 84,353, forward strand.
TTTTAAAGTCATGCCTATTTGGGTTTTCTAAATAATAAACCTTTTATACATAACCCAAAAATGATGATATGATGTCATAATCATCGTACTCGGTAAATCTAATCACTAGCAAAGCTATGGTAGAGTCTGTGTAGGGTAAGATGTAAACAACCTTACCACAACCCTGTAGGTAGGGCTGTCACTTTTACCCGAAACCCGAAACCCAACCCGAAAAAACACGTACCCGAACCCGAACTAACCCGACCCGAAAAACCCGAACCCGAGAAAATGCTAACCCAAACCTGAACCGAAGTAATTCGGGCTGGTTTTCGAGTTTGATTTATAAGTTTCGGGTCAACCCGAATAAACTTTTAATTTTGAAATTAAATATACTTTTAGGTATAATTGGCTTAGTCTTAGCCACTAACATTATCAGAATCTGGTCCTAATCGATTATTGTCATTACAACTATTAAAGATCGATTGTTTATTGTAAATTTATGTTTTCCGTTTATTACTGATAGCAACCAAATCACGCCCGATTGAAAACGATTATGGTTCCCGTTAATTTTACTCTTCTTTTGGATTGTTTTATCAAGTTATGCTGGTTTTTATTTGATTATTTGTTAACGAGCAAAGAATAATTGTTGTTTTAATTTTAGCATTATAGTTTTTTTTATTTTTTTTTGTTTTTTTTTGTTTCTCGGATACTCGAAACCCGATTAACCCAACCGAAAAAACCCGAACCCGAAAAACCCGTGAGAGATATGGGTTGGGTTTCGGGTCAAGATTTAAAACTTTGAAACCCGAATAACCCGACCCGAAAAACCCGAAACCCGAAAAATGAACCCGAAGAACACCCCTACCTGTAGGAATAGAGATGCTATTTCCGGTGAGACCCCGTAAAAATAGTAGTTTTTCATCAAGCCTTGCATCAAATTCTGAGACTCAAACTTGCACCAGTTTGTTGGTAGTAAAGTAGTGGCCAGTGGGTCTGTTTCTCCAATAAGTTAATGGACCATTATCTCCATTTAATAGGTCTAAGTAATGAGTAGCTCCATCATGCGTTATTGTTGGCAGTGGTTTCTCTTCGTCTATATATGTTTCGTTCGTTTAGAAAAATACACATCGATCAATTTGCGTGCAAGTGTTTTGTGTACTAATCATATATTTTATTACCTCCAACACTGATCAACAAATCCCATTTTCAAGTTTAAGTATAATAAATATATATTCATCATCTACATAAACATCTGATCATTCTTAAACAGCATGACAAATTTTGTTCATGTGTTTATGTTGATACTGGTACTACGTGTATGCAAATCTGCTTTAGCCAATAACCTTTTTTTCATTGAGCCTTGCTGATGATGAGTGCTCTCTGTTATTCCAATTCAAAAACAACATGTCTATTGGCAATCATTCAAAGGTTGCTTCATGGAACCTCAACGGATCTGATGGTACAAGAAATTGTTGCTTATGGGATGGGGTTGAGTGCAGGTTCGGTCATGTGATCAGACTTGACTTGAGCAACAGCTTTCTCTATGACCCCATCTCCTCCAACAGCAGTCTCAACCACATTCACCTACGTACACTAAACCTTGCTGATAACGATTTCCGTTCCTCTCAAATTCCAACTGGAATAGGACGGCTCTCGCATTTAGCAAACCTGAATCTGTCACATTCTCACTTCAGTGGGGAGGTCCTAAAACCAATCTCACAGCTCAGGAATTTGGTCTCCTTGGAACTCTCAAGAAACGATGGGTTAAAGCTACAAAGTTCTGAATTCCAAAATCTAGTTCAAAACGCAAGTGAGACTCTACAGACTCTGGAATCTTCCCTCTAAACATGTTACTTGAGAGATCAACCACAACAAAGGTGTTTATAATCTTTTCATAATCCATCATTACACCTTTGTTAGTTATTGGGATCGAGAAATACATATATCTTGCGTTTGCATTGGCCTCCTTCATTGCTGACCACTCCCGAAAATACTGATTTGGCAAATCACCAGAAAATGAGTTGTATGACAGGTCAATGATGTGCAATTTAGGGAAGTTGAGTTTGATTTTACGTGGCCTTCTTATAATACCATGAAATTTGTTGAATCTGAGAATGAGAACATGTAGCTCTGAAAGTGTTCCCAACCAGAAGGGGAACATGTCCGCTATTAAGTTATCTCCAATATCCAGGATCTGGAGTGATTCACAGTTCTCCAATGATATCTTATATGTATATCACCATTTCCATTGCACTCATTACCTCAAACACAGCGGCTACAACTTTCAATTCATTATGAAAAAGGTTCACCATCTTCGTTTTCTGAATCTTAGGACAAACCACTTGTAATACCTTGTCGTTAGATAATCCCCGTAAATCAATCCTATCACCAGCCCACTTACAACACCGATAAGTATAACAATCCAATCAATTCCATTTGGGAAGTTGGAGTTGGTGTCTTCTCCCAATGAACTGTTGGAGGCTTTGATGCTTTTGAATCCCCACATTTAATCGATAAAGGGTATCCACACACAGAACCACGGGTTGTTGGTATGGATCCAGTGAGGTTGTTGTTCAATACATCTAAGACTTCAAGGAAATTCAGTTGTACCAAGTCTTGTGGTATTTAAGCAATTGAAGACCACTAAGGGTACTAATAGACTCTGGAGTCTTCCCTCTAAACATGTTACTTGAGAGATCAACCACAACAAAGGTGTTTATAATCTCAACATAAATGTTGCTTTTGCATTAGTCTCCTTCATTGCTGACCACTCCCGAAAATACTGATTTGGCAAATCACCAGAAAATGAGTTGTATGACAGGTCAATGATGTGCAATTTTGGAAAGTTGACTTTAATATTACCTGGTATTCTAATAATACCATGAAATTTGTTGAACCTGAGAATGAGAACCTCTAGCTCTGAATGTGTTCCCAACCAGAATGGGAACATGTCTTCTATTAAGTTATCTCCAAGATCCAGGATCTCGAGTGATTCACATTTCACCAATGATCTAGGTAATGGCCCCTCCAATTTATTTTCACTTAAATCAATCATCTGAAGCCTACTTTTATTGATGAATATGTTGGGAATGGTTCCTTGCAAAGTGTTTCTGCTAAGATTCAGGATCATGAGTGATTCACATTTCTCTAATGATCTAGGTAGTGGCCCCTCCAGTTTGTTTTCACTTAAATCAATAATCTCAAGCATACTTTCATTACTAGTGAATATGTTGGGAATGGTTCCTTGCAAACTGTTTCTTCTCAGATTCAACACTACTAAGGAATTGCTTAATTTATCCAAACATGGAGGAATCGAGCCAGTAATGTTGTTGAACGAGAGCTCAAGATACCGGAGAGACACTAACTCACATATGGAAGGTGGGATTTCTCCGGTCAGCATGTTGTGACTCAGGTCCAGTATTTGTAAACTAAACCAAGGAACAACTGGTGAATGTTGCTCAAAACCCACTAGCAGATTATGAGTAAGGGAAATTCCTCTCAGTGTTTCCTTGCTAATGTTCCACATCCATCCGGGTATCAGGCCCTCAATTTTATTGTTATCAAGGTACAGAGACTCCAGTTGTTGTTGAAACCGCAGAAATTCAGGAAGACTTTCAAGTTGCAGGATGACAAGTATAATTCTGTGAACTTGGGTTGATTTTCATTTGTATGGTTATCTATTACTGAATGTGTAATATTGTTTTTGTAGAGGTAGGGTATCAAAAAAGACCCAAATACCCTTAAGTACTACCCGCGGGTCATAGAGAACCCTCTTATAAACCACCCACGGGACACTTGGGCCACCCGCATGTTACGAGTAAGGAGGAACGTTCTCATAACACACGCGGAAGCATCCTGGCGTCCTCAAAAGTCATCCGCAAGACAGGACGTATGTCCGCACAAATAACTGGAGGACAGTACCAGTAGGACAACTGTCACCATTCAAATACTTTCTAGAAGAAAGGCTCATGATTCTTACTTGGGGAATACGTGACATACTAACCAATGAACAAAGGACACCTGGCCAGGTTGTTATAACCGTGCACATGGTCAGGGTGCGATCCATCCTATCAGCCGGTGACACGTGTCCAGGTTGTTATACCCATGCACATGGGACGTATAGCCCAACCTATCACAAGAAGACACGTGGCCAGGTTGTTATAGCCGTGCACATGGTCAGGGTGCGATCCATCCTATCAGCTGGTGACACGTGTCCAGGTTGTTATACCCATGCACATGGGACGTATAGCCCAACCTATCGCAAGAAGACACGTGACTAGGCGGTTATCAAAGATTTTCTAGAAGAGGACAGTTGCCCCAATCATCTTCCATCATCCTTCGGCTATAAATACCTTGTCAAACGATATGAGGTATGGATTCATTCACTCATATATATTCTGACTACAGTTAGTCTTTATACATCAGTACTTTCTTCATTACGAACGTTACTGATTCTCACGCTGGAGAGTGGTTACAGGAAGACCCCCCCTCTTGTCCTTCCTGTAACGAGACTCACGGTGTCTGTTTCGCAGGTTCCGGTCACTGGACTTTAGGAAGCCTTACTCATATCGTGGTAGTAATTATCGTATTGTACCCTATGGACTCACTGGATCCAGGACCCATACCCGGGGAGTGGATCTGTGTTTCTTCAGTTTCCACCTAGATCCAAAACGCTAAGTTTCTTAAGAGAAAGAAAAAGGTAAAAGTCCACTGTGACGTTGTTATCAAATATAAGAAATTCTACTAGATTTTGTAAATTCAACAATGAGCTCGGAAGTTGTCCTTCTAACTGATTGCTGGAAAGATCTAACCATCCAATTTCGGTCGGATTGAAAAATGATGATGGGATTTCACCATACAGATTGACATCAGCAAGATCTAAATGAGTGATCTTATTCAGCTTACCAAACCAATCAGGCAGCTGCCATCTATCAAAACTATTCTCGTAGAGGGACAAATATGTGAGATTTGACAAGCCTTCTAAAGAAGGAAGGCTACCTGTGAACTTATTACCAAAAAAATCCAGAACTGTGAGCTGTGTCAGGTTGCTCACAGATGCTGGTAGAGTCCCCGTGAAAGTGCAGTCACCTAAATTCAAGTAGTTCAAGTCGAGATTCCCAATTAAAGCTGGTAAGGATCCTTGAAATTTTGTTTTAGCCACACTGTAATATTCCAGTTCACTATTACCATGTAACTCAGGGATATAGTGATACGATCCTATAATTAAAATACTATTATTATTATTACTATTTTTATTTAAGTTTATCTATTATTTAGTTTCCTTATTATAGTCAAATTATGATTCCTTATTGTTTATTTTTTTCTATTTTTATGTCTTTTGTTTTCCTAAATATTGTAATCTCGTTTAAGAAAAAGAATAAGAAAGAATTATTATTTAGGTCTATTATCTCTTCTTCTCTTTTGTTCTTGGGAGATTGACGGTTGTCTCGAATAAACCGTAACAATTGGTGCTTTCATTGATCCTTAGCTTATATGGCTTTGGAAGAACTCTTGGGGGAGTATCCACGATTGCCTCTTTTTACTGGATCTAATCCCGCCCAATGGATCTCTCAAGCCGAGCAATATTTTCTCTTTTACGCAATTTTTGGCGACGAGCGGTTTCCCTATGTTGTTGAATCCTTTGCTGATGAACCATTTTGTTGGTTCAATGGTTGGCTTCGGAGTTCAGACTTCCTCACATGGGATGATTTCACTACAGCAATGCTTACTCAATTTCACACTAATTCCGTCAATGCAATTGCCAAGTCTGATCATGAAACCATTGTTAAGAAGGAAGTTACTCAAGGATTGGGCGATATGACCTTAGGTGAGCATGCAACTGGTAAATATAAGCAGCAAAGTGGTAATTTGATGGTTAATAAATATGCCAATCAAATTTACAACAATACAATTAGTTTGTTGCCACCGACACTGTTAAAAGGTGCAATAAGGCGACCTGTGTTACGCCCCTTGTGGTGGTTCGTTGACATTGGCCCGAATAACACTGGAAGACTAAAATGGCAGCCACCGTGGTGCTACGTTGAGACCGCCCCACTTGTCGTTGTACGACTCGAGTGGCGACCGCCATGGCAACGACATTCCGTCCTTGAGGACAAGGACGTTTTCAACGGGTCGGGAATTGATACGATCCTATAATTAAAATACTATTATTATTATTATTATTATTATTTAGTTTTGTTATTATAGTCAAATTATGATTCCTTATTGTTTATCTTTTTCTATTTTTATGTCTTTTGTTTTCCTATATATTGTAATCTCGTTTAAGAAAAAGAATAAGAAAGAATTATTATTTGGGTCTATTATCTCTTCTTCTCTTTTGTTCTTAGGAGATTGACGGTTGTCTCGAATAAACCGTAACATATAGCCAGTAAGGTTGGGGTTACTATACACATCAAGAACTTGCAGTTTTGGCAAATTAAATATACCTGTTGGGAATTCATCACCAAACCCGCATTCACTCATATCCAGTGATGTTAACAAAGAGGCATTTACCAAGTTGTCAGGTAGTTCAGAATGAATGTTGACCCCTGAGAGAAAGAGTTCTCTTACAGTCTCACTTGAATTTTGAACTAGATTTTGGAAGTCAGAACTATGCAGCTTTAACCCATCGTTTATTGAGATATCCAAGGAAGCCAAATTCATGAGCTGTGAGATTTGTTTTGGGACCTCTCCACTGAAGACAGAGTATGACAGATTCAGATATGCTAACCGCGAGAGTCGTCCTATTCCAGATGGAATTCTAGACGAACAAAAATCGTTATCTGCAAGATTCAGTGTATGAAGGTGAATGAGGTTGAGGAGACTGTTGTTGGAGGAGATGGGGCCATAGAGAAGGCTGCTGCTCAAGTCAAGTCCGATCACATGACCGAACCGGCACTCAACCCCTTCCCATATGCAGCAACTTCTGGCACCATCTGATGTGTTGAGGCTCCATGAAGCAACCTTTGGATAAGCATGAGGATCGGAGGATGCAGACTTGTTAATAGACATGTTTTCTTTGAATTGGAGTAACAGAGAGCAGTCATCAGCAAGGCTTAATGAAGAAGATTTATTGGCCAAGGCAGAATTAAGTGCATGTAGTACAAGGATCAAAATAAACACATGAACATATTTTTCCATGATGTTTATAATTTAACTTGAGTTTATGAATATGAAAAATATATGTTCGTTATATAACCAACTTTTATGAAAAGTCAGGATGGCAATTGGTTGGACTTAAGACTGGTTTTGATATTCCAAGTTGCATCTTATCCGGTAATAGTATGTATGGATGGCGTTCAGATATCTGGTTATTCAACAATTAAATACAGGGACCACAAGAAACTTTCTAACACAAAAACCGGAATTTGAATGTTCAAACACTACTAAAACTGTGTATTTGTGACCATAATTTTATTCGCAAATAGCCTTTTGTGGCGTTTTACGATCGAAATTGCATTGAAAAAAATGAACCTGAATCTGATATAGCTAACTGGTGATTTTTTTGTGATTGGTTTTAGCAACTCATATTTTGGTCGCAACTGTTGCAACCGATTTGTGATGGCATTTAATGACCTATCTACGGTCCCTCCGCTTTCACTGACAGTATTAGTGAATTGAGACAAATTATTTTATAATCATTCTATAATTCTATTTAGCTTAATTAGCGTTTCAATAGATAATGAATATTTTCACAATAGAAATTATATTAAAACTTAGGTAGTTTATACAGTTAAAAACTGTTAAACATAATTGTTGTATAATGATTTTCTTCCTTCACGTAACCTTTTTGATTTCCTTTTATTTTACGTAGGCTTTGGTGATATAAGACCAAAGACCAAAGGTAGGACTCCTTATTACAAGTTAACATCATGTTTAGGTGGTATAGTAATAAAAACAAACAAAAATCTTGATTTATGTATCTTCTTTTTTATTTTTTAATGTTTATTGTGGATGAAAATGCATAATAATTTATTTTTCATATATGATACATGAAGAATATTAATGGTCTTGCTTAATATGGAAAAATGCACAAAAAAAATACAGAGAAAGACCGAAGGTCTTGGTCTACTCTACGTGGAAAATATGACCAATGATGTAGGATTTGTGTCTTTTACTATATGAATTGAGTTGTATTCATCACATACCCAACATCTTCCAAGGAGTACTATTCGTTGGTTTAGAGATTTGTGTCTTTTAGTTATTGGTTTAGAGACTTGGTCTACGTGAAAAATATGACCATTTTCTTCTTAAATTAAAAATTAAGTGCCAAAAATTAGGATACATGTTAACCTAATAAAACCCATCACGATTCATTAAAACATGTGATTAGGATACGTTATAATTTGCAAAGACGAAGACTGTATTACTGCAATAATAAACATGTGATATCAGCTCCAATCGATTCAAAAGAAGACCCGGGATATTAAAATTGGACACGCTATTTTTTTTCTTTAAACTAATAATTAATATAATTTTGAATATTTGAACTTCAAATATTAAAAGCTAATAAAAGATACATTTAAAATCAAAACTAAAAATACCAGTATTATTAGTCATTAATCATACGTAGAAATCAAATATATTTGTTATTAACCATATGTTAAAAATAAATAAATAGTCATCGGTAGATTTGTTTTAATGGTTACGGTTAAGTAATTATAGTTATTTTGATTGTTTTTGTCATTTTGGTGCGGTTCGGTTTTTCGGTTCTTAATAATATACAAAACCGAACCAAAACCAATATTTCGGTTTTTGCTAAAGTTCAAAACCGAACCGTCGGTTTCTAATTTGGTTTGGTTTTTTCAGTTCGGTTTATTTGGGTTGTTCGGTTCGATTCGTTTTTACGGTTTTATGCACACCCATAGTTTATGTGTTTAATCTTTTTTATATCAGAAATGGTACATATATACATTTTGAATTTTCTCGATAACTGTATCTTGTATGGTTTATGTATTTTTATATACTTATATCTATACTATATAGGGATCTCTTAATTTTTATTAGCTATCAAACTTGTTGCTTTTAGTACAAACTATAATGCATAAAATTAAGATATTTTATGGTCAATTTTGCCTTTTGACAAGTTTGTCTTATTTTAGCAAAAGCAAAATCATGTTATGGTTGATTTGTAATTTATTCAACAATAATTATATGTTTGGTCCTTTAACTTTAATCACATTTTGTTAATTTATATAATAGTTACATATATACCCCTTATTTAAACAAACTTCCCCAACGACTTTTAAACGTTTATAACTTTTTCACACACTGTTATTTTTAAAAAACATTATACATAAAAACAAAGACTTTATTCTTTTTAATTTGAGTAGGATATTTCTATACTTTTTTCATTTTAAAAACTTAATGTGTTACGTGATTACCATTAAAGACCGGAAAAAAATCGGACGGGTTCGACCGTTCGGGTCATGAGTCTAAAAGGTTAAGGTTGGAATGAGTCGATGTAAAAAAAGTTAATTTGGTTTGGTTCGGGATGGGTTTGGGTTGAATGTTAGGGGTCAAGTTATAACGAATTTCAGGCAAGAACAGTGTTAATCGGAACGGGTTGCGGGTCAAGACGAGTTCAATGTAGCGTTACGTGTGCACCGACACCTGATTGCGCGTGCACAGTCGTTGTGTGGCGTGCTTACTAACACCGATTAAGATTCCAATGTCACAATACGAGCATACTATCTTCGGTTTACGCACGTACTATTGTGAAGTCACGCACCTACAGAAACGGTAACATTGATTATGTTGGAATTAATTACCGAACCGTCCTTAATTATATGTGGCTTGCGGTACAAAGAAGAGGTCTTTTAGTGCAAGTAAAGTTAGTTAAGGATAAGAGATAATTATCAAGTTTGAATTAATTATCTGAATTAATTGTTTTTAGCAATCCTAGTTATAGTCTAACACGTATTGGTTAGGTTATAAATACCGAGTTATGGTATTGATTGTAATCTAAGTTTTTGAGTTATTTTTCTTGGATTAATAAAAGCATTCGAGAGTTATTCCAAAAATCACGTTCGTTTATTTCTGTTAATATCAATTCACCTAAGTGAGATTACACATTTGGTGTCATGTCTGCGTACATACTCTGCCGCATCGCGTGGGCACTCGGCTAGTAATGATTCAATATAAAAGGAGTTGATGTAGTGTAATCGATTATTTTGAAAGTTACGTAGACTTGATTTTTAAATATGTATCGGCAATCATCAATACATGTCCTAACCAACTATCATTGCACAATGCATCTATAGTTTAAATAGAGCGTTCATATTTTAGCATAGGACGTTATGTTTAAACATGCATTTAGTTGTTTTTTTATCAATGGTGTTGGGCCTATTAGTAAACGCAGCGTCTTTAAAACAAACACCAATGAGTTAAAATGCATTTAAGTTTAAGTCTTCTAGTATTAAAAAGAAAAAAAAAAGGTTTTTATACAAGTAGTTGATTTCTAAACAAGGTGTTTATTTTTTATTTGTAATAGTTGTATAAATTAATTTCTAATCTTGCCTAACTTCTAGGCTTTTTTTTTTTTTTTTTTTCTAAATACTAAATACAAGAATGTCTATTTCTAAAATTAAGAGGTGGTTGGGATTTCTTATTTATAAGGAAATTTTTAAAAAAAATCCTTTAATGGTGAGAGATTCCAAATTTGTCTCACAAAAATCATTTTTCCATATTTGACCATCTTCTAATGCATTGTCGGCGATGTGTTAGGTAGTCCCATCGACGAGTTAGCTAACACATAGTCATCGATGTGTTAGACCTCTAAACACATAGTCAAATATGTGTTAGCTATCTAAACATAGGGTTAAAGATGTGTTTAGTCTTTTGTTTGTTTTTTTAATATTATATTATCATAACTAGTTTACTTATATTTGGTTTTCTTTTATAACACTTAATATATGATGGATCTTGCGAGAAGTGATATTACAGGGAGAAGTGCGAGAAGTGAAGGTATAACTCCATTAATCCTTAATTTCACTCTATTTCATATGATGTTCCATACATATATGTAGGTTGGTTGTATTTATGTCTTAATTACACATTCAAACCTACATACAAACATATAAATGTACCGAGCCACATTCAAACCTATATACCTACACACATACAAACATACATACACATATACAAACATACGTATCTACACACATACATATGCACCTACACATAAGAAAGAGAGTGAAATTAGGGATTAATGGAGTTACATCTTCACTTCTTGCTGTAAAAAAACTTCTGAATTGATCCAAAACATATATATATATATATATATATATATATATAAGTTTTATATAATTTCGAATGTACTGTTAAGACATGTCTTTCTATCTACGGACCTACACAAACTTACTCAAAACCGAGCGGTGTTAAATTAATATCGAAATGTTCAATAAAATTTGACTCGACATGGATTAATTTTTTTATGTCAACATGTAGATAAAGAAACACGTCTCAACGGTAAATTCGAAATTATATAAATTTTATATATTAAAAGTTTGAAAGAAACCAAATATAAGTAAAACTAGTATTAAAAAAACAAACAAAATGCTAAACACTTCTTTAACCCTATGTTTGGATAGCTAACACATCTTTGACTATGTGTTTGGAGGCTTAACACATCGTCGACTATGTGGTTGGAGGCATAACACATCGTTGACTATGTGTTAGCTAACTCGTCGACGGGAATACTTAAACACATCGCCGATGATGCGTTAGAAAAGGGATAAATATGGAAAAACGATATTGAGTGGACAAATTTGGAATCTCTCACCATATATAGATTACTTTGGGAATTTTCTCTTATTTTTACCTCCTTAAGATTAGGGGTGTTCTTCGGGTTCGTTTTTCGGGTTTCGGGTTTTTCGGGTCGGGTTCTTCGGGTTTCAAAGTTTTAAATCTTGACCCGAAACCCAGCCCAAATCTCTTACAGATTTTTCGGGTTCGGGTCATTCGGGTTCGGGTTTTTTCGGGTTGGGTTAATCGGGTTTCGAGTATCCGAGAAGCAAAACAAAAAACACAAATAAAACTAAAAAACTACAATGTTAAAATTAAAACAACATATTATTCTTTGCTCGTAAGCAAATAATCAAATAATAAACCAACATTATTTGATAAAACAATCCAAAAGAAGAGTAAAACTAACTCGAACCATAATCATCTTCAATCGGGCGTGATTTGGTTTTTAGATTACGATTGCTATTAGTAATAAATAGAAAACATAAATTAACAATAAACAATCGATCTTTAATAGTTGTAATGATAACAATCGATTGGGACCAGATTCCGATAACGTTAGTGGCTAAGACTAAACCTATTATACCTAAAAATATAAATAATTTCAAAACTAAAAGTTTATTCGGGTTGACCCAAAACTTATAAATCAAACCCGAGAACCAACCCTAATTACTTCGCTTCGGGTTCGGGTTAGTCTTTTCTCAGGTTCGGGTTTTTTGGGTCGGTTTAGTTCGGGTTCGGGTACGTGTTTTTTCGGGTTGGGTTTCGGGTTTCGCACTACTAGAAAACTTGGCAATTGCGACCAAAATTTGCGACCGAAAAACAGATGGTGGCAAAATTATTGACCGAAATCATAGTGGTTGCAAAATAAACAAACAAAACATATTCGGTTGAAAAACGGTCGCAAACTCTGTGACCGCCTTTTGTTTTGGTAGCAACAATCACTAAAACTAATTAATTAAAATTATTAAATTATAAAAAACGGTCTCACAATGAAAAACGCGGTCGCAAACATTACGACCGTTCTAGACGTCGCAACAGTAAAATAAAAAGAAGATAATACTTTTTATTCTTCTTAAAAGAAATCTCGCCGTCAATTCCCCCAATTTCTACTTACCCTTTCAAAAACCCTAACCACCGTTTCTCATTCTCAGTCCATATGCCCTCCGTTATCGCTTCCGCCTCTTCCCGTCGACATCAACCGTGTTCTTCGAACAATGTCCGTCGCAGACCGCCATCACCGTTCGCCAATCTTCGCCATCACCGTCGTAACAGTATCTGAACGAAGCTCGACCATCAACGAAGCTTCGCCATCAACAGTGTTCATCGTCGATCCTCGACATCACCGTTCGCCATCAACGAAGCCTCTCTTCTCATCCCGTCGATGACATCGCCGCCGTTCCACAGATCTTCGTTCAACTTAAAACTAATCGTTGTTAAGCATTCCTCCTATTTCAGCTAGACTCTAGAGGGCTCGCCGGTCCGGTAAATCGACTGATCGGAATTTCTACTTATACGTCTTGTAACAGCTTATTTCATGAAATTAGGTCTAACTTTGCTTATTTTTGTTTCAATTTCATGAAATTAGTTCCTGTTTTGCTTATATTTGTTTCAGTTTCATGAAATTAGGTCTGGTTTTGCTGATTTTGTTTCAATTTCATGAAATTAGGTTTGGTTTTGCTTAATTTTGTTTCAGTTTAATCAAATCAGGTCTGGCTTTGCTTAATTATGTTTTTATTTCGTGAAATTAGGTCTTGTTTTGCTTACTTTTGTTTCAATTTCATGAAATCGGGCCAAGTTTTGCTTAATTATGTTTCAATTTCATCAAATTAGGTGTTGCAGATGTTCTTGTTGTGTATTCCTTTCTTATTATCCATACAAAATCGGTCCGTAATTCCTTTCTTATTATCCGTCTGTTTCGATTCAGCCGTGATTATGAGTTCCTGGTCCGGTTTATTATAATCGATGCATCCCTCTGGTCAATAACAAAACCCTAGGTAGAACAAAATTGATGCAATTGTAGGATTAGGGTTTGTGTGATTGAATTGTAACTTAGCATCTAATCATCAAACTGGATTTTAACGATTGTTTGAGCTATTGCAGTTTTATATGCTGTGAAATTGTATAAATAGGTTTAAATCAAAGGTTAGGTTTATAATCATTGAATCTTTGTATCATCTTGTTGGAACTGTGATGAGCAAAAAATACAGCGAGTTGTAACCTGGTGCTAGATACTAAGATGGAAATGACTAGGCGCATAATCTTGAATCATCTTGTTTGTTATGAGTTAAGCTTGATAGTCAATCCCTTCTCAAAATAGTCTTAGATCAAGTTTATACTTCTTATGTTGCATTTTGATTTTAAGTTGGTAAATATTTCTGCTTCTATGTATATTGTTTACATGGCAGGAATCGTGTGTCAGAAGCACGTATTGGAAGCCTTTCGTTAGACCCTGCAAGATGGGGAGGTAGTTACACTTCACTCAAGATTGTGTGTTGCTAACACCAGTTTATATGCATTGAACTTACAAGATGGGGAGGTAGTTACACTTCATTCAAGAATGTGTATTGCTAACACCAGTTTATATGCATTGAACTTACAAGATGGGGAGGTAATTATCATTTATTAGGCAGTGATTTTAAGTTGTTAAATGTTAAAGGTTCGTGATAGAATTTCTTTTGTTAATTTGTAGGATATAAGATATGTTTATTGGAATCAGTTTCATTCTCCATTGGTGTTGAGATGGTCTTTGTGACTTCTTTTAACTCTTTATGGTTCTGTGTTTTCCGTGAGTTCGAGACAGGTCGACAGTAGTTTCTTTTGTTTACCATTTTTTGTTGGTAGGGTCAGGTCTTGCTGAGCTTTTCGCTCTGGTTTGCAAGTGTTTAAGCCACTTGTCACATTTGGGTTATTAATAATTACATCTTCTTTTGTTGGTAGGGTGATCAGTTCTAGTTTCCTCTGCTTTTTGAGTGTTTGTGCGTTGTCATCATCGTCGGCTTTTGGAACCACAGGTATGGTGTTATATTTGCTGTTATTTTGTTAATCGATCAGCCGTCAGTTTGTTGGTTGTTTGGCATTTAGGATTGTGTATATGAGCACAATGTACTCTTAATATTGGTTTTTATTTGTTTTTATTTTGATTTGGTGCGTTAGGATTTAGGGCCTATAGACAGAGTTGTAAAGTTTATTAAAATGTGGGGTTTTTGTGGGGTTTTTGTGTATAATAAAGTCATCATCATTCTGGTTGAAGTTTGTTGTGCTCAGATTGCATATAAACAGTTAGGTATGTCTAATTGAAACACTTTTGTTTCAGTGTTTTTACTGCTTTTGCCCTTTATATTCAGTGGATTCTTTGTTGGTTTGAGTTTTTGTTGTGTACTTTGTAAATTGTTGGCTAAATGTCCTGTTAGTTTTTTTTGGTTGTTTGTGGAGTATATATGTGGGTAAAGTATTAGAAGTTAAGCTGCCAGATTTTCTAACAAGATGAGTGGTACTACAAGTCTACAATTGTGAGACCTTAAATAACTATTGGTTTTATGTTTGTTTACACTTGTTTCTATATATATCCATTTAATTTTTTTGGCTGATTACAATTTAGTTTACTTTTAATAACTTTTTAGGTCCCGCACATTGTTTAGATTACTTTTATGTTTAAATTGGTTTTTGCTTATGTATGTCGCTCATCTATGTCCAGTTGGTGCCATTTGTTCGTTTACGTTTATCAACCGTTTGTTTTTATACTATTAACGAACAAACATAAACGAAAAAGGACATGCTCATTTTTTTAACGAACGAACATACACAAGAAAAAAGAAAACCTTTTTAGTTTAGTTGTTAGTGTTTGATCACTTGATCGGCTAAATTAAGTAAACGAACACGGACATTCTCTGTTCATGCTTGTACAATTCGTTTACAACCCTAAATCTGTGATCTAGCCCCTGGTTTTATCCCAGAAAAATAATAATAAACATCACGAATTGTTTTTATAAAAGGTTTGGTGTGTAACCGGTCAAGAGAAGTCTCGTCTTTCAGTCTTTGACCAGTGCATATTGAGTTGCAGAAAAAATGGAATTCAGTACCTCACATGCAAACAAGATGGTTGAGTCACTCAAATTTATGGCTTCTCAGGTTACTTTATAATCATTAATTTAGTATTGTTTTAATGTTTGTTATTAACTTAACCATCTATTTGGATTGATGATTTGGTCTTTGCATTCTTTATATGTGTGTAGGTTGCGTTTAGGACCAAGGTTTACGATCCAAACATTAACAACACCGGTATCATATTTTATTAGATAAGGAACAATGGAGTACAACGCTAGCATTCTTCAAGGTTTGATCTATGGTTCCATTTCATCATTTGTGTAATATTTTAAACCCCTTATTGAGTTAATAGGTATGTGTTTGGCAGGTATCACTTTCCATCTTCAAAGACCCAAATATATCCGAATGACTAGTTGGTGTCAAAAGTTGCTCATGTAACTGGATATAGAAGAATGGTAGGAATAACAATTTTTTTGTTTGCTTATAGACGTTGAATAACATTTTGTTTATATTGAATGCCTATAATAGAAACTTTAGTTTTATTTGTGTATATGATTGTGTATGTGAGTGTGTATAAATATAATTTGTAGTGCTTTTTGTCAGAATATTTTGACAGGTTGCGACCAATAAGTAATTGGAATAAAAAGAGGTCGCAAATATTAGCCAGTGGTCGCAATAGGGGTGGCAAAGTATCTGACTGCAGCAGTGGTTACTGCAACGGAAAAAGTTGTCGCAAGATTTGCGACTGCAACTCTGGTCGCAAGATTTGCGACTGCAGCAGTAGTCGCAAAATTTGCGACCGCTGCAGAGGTAGCAATGTTTGCGATGTCAACGTCGGTCACAATGTGATAGCCGTCGCAAACTGGTCGCAACAGAGCAGTTGCGACCTGTGTTTTCTGACCACGTTTTTAGTCGCAAAACGGTTGCAAAAGGGTAATTGCGACTGTTTTGCGACCAAAACGGATAGTCGCAAATGCCTCAATTTCTAGTAGTGTCGGGTAAAAGTGACAGCCCTACTTAAGATGAAGAGAGTAGTCACCTAAGGGCAGTAAAACTACATTGTCATTGACTAATCATGTACTGTCACATCATTTTACCCTCAACTATCTTGAACTATTTTAAGAGCTAGCAATTATGCATTCAAACTACCATAAAGAATTTTATTGTTTAGTTTAAAAACTAAAGCAATAAATTTTAAAAAAATATATATAAATAAGAACTTTCATTAATAAAAATAAAATTTACAAACTAAAAAAATAAGAAACAACAAATAAGAAAATAAAAATACTACTCGTCGTCGAGGTAAGTTAACTTGTTATCTTTCTAAACAAAATTAAACTAAAAGCATTTAGTTAGTTATCTTTCTTAACTAAAACTAATTATAAACAAAGATAACTTTTAAACCAGGTTATAATATCTTATTTATTTGTGCAACCATCTTATCATTAAACGTTAAGTATATTATTAACTTTATTACAATAAAGAAAATTAAACTCCAAAAAATATATATAAATATTATAAACGAATAACGTAAAGTAATCGATCTTTTAGCTTGCGGAAATATGTAATTAGTGATCTTAGGAAGGAAAATATATAAATGTCCCAACAAATTTTACATTTGGTGGTGTTGCCGAGAATAAAGCATTGTCCGTGACACCACCAATTCTTCACGTATCCAGCATCGTCATCTTCCAAACCGCTGCTCGATTCATCGACCACCACCCAGTAGTACATCCAAACACCGATAAGTATAACAATCCAATCAATTCCATTTGGGAAGTCAGGCTCAGTATCTTCTTCCAATGAAACTTTTGGATGCTTTGATGCTTTTGAATCTCCACAATTAATGGATAAAGGATATCCACATAACGCCCGATTTCCCATGAAAGAATTGTTTGAAAAGGTATAGAACTGTTTACCTTGTGGTATTGCTCCAGTGAAGTTGTTGTTCGATACATCTAAGACAAGGAAATTCAGTTGTACCAAGTCTTGTGGTATTGTACCGGAGAGCTTGTTATTAGAAAGATCCAATGATTCAAGACGTATGAGATTCCTCATGGATGGTGGGATGACGCCACACAACTCATTATTAGAAAGATTAAGCAACTGAAGACCACCGAGGGTGTTGATAGACTCTGGAATCTCCCCTGTAAACATGTTACTTGAGAGATCAATTGCAAAGAAAGTGTTAATAATCTTCACATATTCCATCATTACACCTTTGTTAGTCATTTGGATCGAGAAATACATATATGCTGCGTTTGCATTAGTCTCCTTCATTGCTGACCACTCCTGGGAATACTGATTTGGCAAATCACCAGAAAATGAGTTGTATGACAGGTCAATGATGTGCAATTTTGGAAAGTTGACTTTTATATTACTTGGTATTCTAATAATTCCATGAAATTTGTTATATCTGAGAATGAGAACCTGTAGATCTGAAAGTGCTCCCAACCAGAAGGGGAACATGTCCTCTATTAAGTTACGTCCAAGATCCAGGATCTGGAGTGATTCACAGTTCTCCAATGATCTTGGTAACGGCCCCTCTAATTTTATTTTACTTAAATCAATCATCTGAAGCTTGCTTTTATTGATGAATATGTTGGGAATGGTTCCTTGCAAAGTGTTTCTTCTAAGATCCAGGATCTCGAGTGATTCACAATTCTCCAATGATCTAGGTAATGGCCCCTTCAGTTTGTTTTCACTTAAATCAATCATCTGAAGCTTATTTTCATTACTAGTGAATATGTTGGGAATTGTTCCTTGCAAACCGTTGCTTCTAAGATTCAACACTAACAAATCAGAATTGATTAATTTCTCCAAACACGTAGGAACCGAGCCAGTAATTTGTTGAATGACAGATCAAGCGACCAAAGATTCAACAAGTTACATATGGATGGTGGAATTTCTCCAGTCAACATGTTGTAACTTAGTACAAGTGACTGTAAACCAACCTGAGGAACAACATGTTGCTCAAAACCCACTAGGAAATTTTGAGCAAGCAAAAGATCATTCAATGTTCCCTTGCTAACTTCCAAATCCATCCTGGTATCAGACCCTCAATTTTATTGTTATCAAGGTTCAATACCTCCAGTTGATGTTGGAACCACAGAAATTTAGAAAAGACTTTCAAATTACAAGATGCCAACCATAAGTATATGAACTTTGGTTGAGTTTCATTTGCGTGGTTATCTATGTCTGACAGTGTGATATTGTTTCCACTTAGATACAAAAGTTTCTTAAGAGAAAGAAAAAGATAAAAGTCACTGTGACTTTGTAATCAAACAAATAAAATAATGAGTAAAGTGCCATTTTCGTCCTTATGGTTTAACAAATAATGCGAGTTTAGTCCAAAAAGTTTATTTTTTGCTTATGAACCCTCCACGTTTACAAGTTTCTGCCAAGTACATCCAAATCACTAACACCGTTAAATTTTATCGTTAAGTCAGGGGTATACATGTCTTTTCACTCTTTATTTATTATAATACTTATTTCAGGGAACTGCAGATTTCGTCCTTCTAGTTTGTCCAAATCTGCAGTTTTAGTTCAGTAGTTTCAAATTTGCAATTTTCTTTCATATGGTTTTCTTTCACTTGCAGTTATTCTCTAATCTAGTTAAGTCTGGTCGTTAACCAATTTGTGTGCCCCTCACGTGACGATCAGTTTTGCCGTTTTTCTCCCCAAATAAACCTCAGTCCTAATTCGCAACCCCCTCACGTGAAGGGTTGGGGTGTATTTGGAGAAAAAGGAACAAAACTGCCCCTCACGTGAAGGGTACGCTGATGGGTTTTATGACCGGACTTAACGAGATTATGGAATTCGAGTTTAATTGCAAGTGAAATAAAACCATATAGGGAAGAAAATTGCAAATTTGAAACTATTGGACTAAAACTGCAGATTTGGACAAACCAAAGGGACAAAAATTGCAGTTTACTGAAACAAGTATTATAATAAAGAAAGAGTGAAAATACATGTCTACCCCTGACTTCACGATAAAATTTAACGAGGTTAGTGATTTGGATGTAATTGGCAGGAACTGGGAAACGTGGAGGGTCCATATGTAAAAAAAAACTTTTTGGACTAAATTCGCATTATTTACCAAACCATAAGAATGAAAATGGCACCTTACTCTAAAAGAGTTTTATAATTCTAGTTTTTGGAAATTCTGAAATGAGCTTGGAAGTTGTCCTTCTAACTGATTGAGGGAAATTATTAAATATTCAACTTGGGTCAGATTAAAAAATGATGACGGAATCTGACCATACAGGTTGACATCATCAAGATTTAAGAAAGTGATCTTCTTTAGCCTACCAAGCCAATCAGGCAACATCCATCAATCAAAATTATTTCCAGAGAGGGACAAATATGTGAGGTTTGAAAAGCTTTCTAAAGAGGGAAGGCTACCTGTGAACTCATTATCAGAAAGATCAAGAACTATAAGGTGTGTTAAATTCGTAAGTGAGGATGGTAATTAACTAATCATGCCGTTACGTTTGAGGTTTAAATAATAGAGGTTTGATAGGCTGGCAAAAGGTGTGAAAGGTCCTGAAATGTATGTATAACTTGGATCCAGAACAGTAAGCTGTGTCAGGTTACTTACAGATGCAGGTAGAGTCCCTAATAGCCACCAAAGATAATATTCAAAATTCAAATATACTTGGACTTGTTATTAATGGTTTGATTATGTATAATTATGCATAACATCGTGTATATATTTATGTTCAAAGTTAATGAAAAGCAATCCTTTGGACTCTTTCATGGTATCAGCCAGAAAGTCTTAAAACCTAGCATCTCTCTCACATATCATCGATCATCCTCTTTCTCCATCCTCCTCCACAGATTCTATCAACACATCTCTTCAAACCATCCTTCATCTTATCACCATAAACCTATCTTCCACAAATTACCTTCCATGGAAAAATCAAATTCACCGTGTTCTTACTTATCTAAATCTTCTCAACCACATTGATGGTACCCTCCCACCATCTGAACTCATCACCAATGATGGGAAATCAACTCCGAACCCGGATTTTCGTGTGTGGAAAGAAGATGATCAGAAGCTTATTCTCCTCATTCAATCCACTCTAACTGAAGAAGCCATGTCCGAAGTGATCGGACATACCACAGCCAATCAAGTGTGGTGTGCACTAGAACATGCCTACAGTCATTGCTCGATTGAAAGGATGCATACCCTTCGTGATTCCCTTCGTCAACTTCAGAAGGGAACGACCCCTGTATCCGATTTTGGCAGAAAGTTTAAGGCTCTCTGCGACCAACTTGCTGCTATCGGGTATCCCGTCTCCGACGAGGATAAGCGGCACTATTTCCTTTGTGGTCTTGGATCTTCTTTTGAAAACTTCTCTACTTCACTACGTATGGTTCGTCCCGCTCCCCTTTTCGTGACATATTAGCCCAAGCAGAGAACCATGAGATTTTTCTGGCAACCATAAATTCCCAATCCACACCACAAGCAGCTTTCTCGGTCCAAAACAACAGATCCTCTCATCCTCAAAAATCCTCTCGTGGTGCCTCCACAGGTCGCTACCGTGGCTCCTCTTCTGGTCGAGCTCGAACCTTCAACAATAGGCGACCACCCCACTGTCAATTATGCAGGAAGGATGGTCACTATGCCAGCTCCTTCCCTAGCCTTGCTAGCTATGCTCAACGTGCTACCCCGTTAGATGCTAATTTGGCTCAAGCCTTCCATGCTCAGTGCGGTATTACCCCGGATTGGACAGTCGATTCCGGTGCAACTGTTCACATGCTTCGCTCTACCGATGGTCTTGAGGAGTCACACACCGACACGGGTAATACTCATGTTACCTTCGGTAACGGTCAGTCATTACCGGTTACCAAAATCGGTAACACTACATTTAACAATATACCATTACATAACGTTCTTGTGGTTCCAAATCTTACAAAAAATCTACTTTCTATTAGTAGATTAACTAACGATGCACCCGTTTATGTCTTGTTTTCTAATCACTTTTTTCATATTCAGGATCGAAAAACCGCGGCGGTAATCGCTAGAGGAACTTGTGAAAATGGATTTTATGTCCTATACCAAGGTCACAAGTCTCTTGTTGCTGCTCTTGCTGCCCCGCATCTTCGTGCGTCTTTTGATAAATGGCATAATCGTTTAGGTCATGTCTCGTTTGATGTCATTACAAATTTAAATAAACTTGGACATATTTTTATTACTTCTTTGTTGCCTAAACCGGGGTTATGTTCGTCTTGTGAACTCTCAAAAGCACACTGTCTGCCTTTTGTTGAAAATAATAAGCGATCCACACATGTGTTGGATTTAATTCATTGCGATCTATGGGGTCCCGATCCTATTCCATCTACGGATGGATACCTATATTATGTTATATTTGTGGATGACTATTCTCGTTTTACTTGGTTTTATCCATTAAAACTAAAGTCCGACTTTTTCAATGTATTGATAAATTTTTTAATATTGGTTCAAAACCAATTCACATGCAATGTAAAAGTTTTTCAAAGTGACGGTGGCACCGAATTTACCAACAATCGTGTTCAAAAATTGTTCCATCAACATGGTATTATTCATAGACTATCATGTCCTCACACACCCCAACAAAACGGGCGAGCCGAACGGAAACACCGCCACATAACCGAAACAGGCTTGGCAATGTTATTTAATGTTCATGCTCCGGCCCAACTATGGTTGGACGCTTTTACTTCAGCCACATTCATCATAAACCGCCTTCCTACACCTCTTCTTAACAACAAATCACCATTCGAGTTGCTCTTTCATCATCCTCCCTCCTACTCAACTTTTCGTGTGTTTGGATGTCGAGTTTTTCCTTACTTACGTGATTACACCAAACATAAAATTCTTCCGCGAAGTGCACCGTGTATTTTCATCGGATATAGTCCTAAATACAAGGGTTATAGATGCCTCGATCCATCAACATCACGCATCTACATAACCCGACACGCAAAATTCGATGAAGATAACTTCCCTTTCTCGGGCACCGTGTCACCCATTAATGAGGCAAGCTTACTTTTTTCAAATTTTGAGAATTCCATTCCACCTCCTGCACCTCCAATATCAATAAAATCAAAAGTATCCAACCCCATCCCTTGCACTAACACTCTACATTGCACTTTATGTCCAGTTCACTCCTTCCAATCAACCTCAAACCCATCACACTCTTCTGCTCAGTCTCAAGCTAACACCCCCATCGACCCACATACATCTCCCAACCCAACTTCCTCCACTATTAACTCCCCACCTTTCATAGCCCACACCAACCCATTTGAAGCTTCTGGCTCAACATCACCAGAACCCACTTCCACCGATCCAGAACTTCCTGCCATTCCTACCAACCCACCACCTACTTCAAACACCAACACAACTTTACCACCTTCTAATTCCACTCACCATATGCATAATCGATCTAAGTCTGGAATCTACAAAAATAAGCATTTTTCCAACTTAACAGATTTTTCAACCAACCAACTTCATCATGCACTCCTTACAGCATCTATACCCAAGGGAATTAAAACTGCTCTTAAAAATTCAAATTGGGTATTAGAAATGGAGGATGAATTAAAAGCCCGTCATAACAACAACACATGGGATCTTGTCCAACGTCCTAGTCACTCAAATGTTGTTGGTTCAAAATGGATATATCGCATCAAATATAAAGTTGATGGCTCACTTGACCGTTACAAAAGCGCGTTATTTCTCAGTCAAAACCCGGTATCTCATAAACGTGCAAAACATATAGATATCGATTATCACTTCATTCGAGAGTTGGTCTCCTTTGGTCAATTACACACCAAGTTTGTTCCTACCACGCTCCAGGTAGCCAACATATTTACCAAGAGTTTGCCAAGACCTCTCTTTGAACGGTTTCGCACCCAGCTACGTGTCAGATCACTACTTGTTAGCTTGAAGGGGGGTAATAGCCACCAAAGATAATATTCAAAATTCAAATATACTTTGACTTGTTATTAATGGTTTGATTATGTATAATTGTAAAGGAGATATTCTCTCCTATAATCATGCATAACATCGTGTATATATTTATGTTCAAAGTTAATGAAAAGCAATCCTTTGGACTCTTTCAGTCCCTATGAAGTTGCAGTTACTTAAATCCAATATGTACAATTGTGTGAGATTACCAATTGAAGCTGGTATTTTAAAATCAATGTTGATCCCTGAGAGATGGAGGCGCGTTCGTTTCACGGAATTTTTTTAAAGGATTTGGAATTGGAATTGGAATTGGAATTGGAATGGAATAGAATGTTTGAAAATCCATATCATATGTTTGGTTGGTTAATATGTTATTGGAATTGGAATCTTCTCCATTCTATTCACCTCCCTTCAATCTACTAACATATAAATAATAAAATAACAAAAAAATGATAATTTAAAAAAATATAAAAATATAAATATCAGAAAATTAACTAAAAAATCGAAAATTTATTTAAAAATCAAACAAAAAAATAATTAAAAAAATATATTAAATATATATAAAAAAAGTTAAAAATAATTTAAAACAATTAAAACTAGTATAAAAAATCTAGAACTACTAAAATAATTTAAGAAAATAATAAAAAAAAACAAATATATATGTTTTTATGCTTGTCACACAATAACACGTCATAAAACCACCATAAATAAACATTTGATACGATTAAGTTCAAAAACTCATATCATCCATCTTCATCATACATGTCTAGACCAATAATAAATTCAGTATATTGTTGCATTAATTAGAACATATCATACTAAAACCAATGTTCAAACATACGATTAGAAAGTTTTCAAAATGCGAATAAAAGTCATTCCAACATATGACGACAAGTTGTAAACGCTACTAATAAAAGTACCAAAATACGAAAATATGACATAGCCAAACTTTTACTTAGACAGCAAATACCTCACCCAATCTTCTTTTTCTTCTTCACCCAAATCCCAAAAGGTCGACACCCTGTTATAGTCACTTTTGATTTCTTCAATAGCTCTAAACTTTTCCAATTGAGACAAAGATGTCATTTTTTTAATCTCGGAAGTGATCATTGTTGTTTTCTTTTCTTTCTCAAGTTCATACTTTATCTCGGAAGTGTAATAAGTTGGTTTCACCATGCCAAAATCAATGTCGTGTTCCTTTGGTTACGTTTGCGAGTTTGTAAACTAAGTCTAGCCATTTCCTATTTACACGATACCAACACACAATGAGTTAAAATTTGTTGAAACAACTATATTATGATAATTTATATCTAACAAATTATATCAAAGTATTTCATCAAGCACAAATTTGGTTGAAGCATTTCAACGAACAGTTGGTGTGCAATTGACATTTGTTAAAAACAGTTAAAATTTCAAAAACTTTTGATAACCCTTTAAAAAGTATCCAAAATTTACCTACACCCATGTTCAAATATGGGAATAATAAGAAGGATATATATGTTTAAACACAAAACAAAAATAAAATTATAACAATAAATAAATGATAATAGTAATAATAATATATGTTTATCAATAAGGGGATAGCAACAATGACTGAGTAGTTTTTTGATGATGATGATAATAATAATAATAGTAATAATAATAATAATATATAAGAATAATACATGCTTCATCGTCTCCGTTATTGTCTGTAACTTTAAGCACACACACAAAACTCTAACTTGTGGTGGAGGAGAACGACAGTGGAGGTAGACGAGCAGGACGGTGGTTCATGGTGGTAGAGAACGGCGGTGGAGGTAGACGAGCAGGACGGTGGTTCACGGTGGTAGAGAACGGCGGTGGAGCATGGTGGTGGAGAGAGGCGGTGGAACATAGTCAATGGTAGTGGACTTGTGAAGATGATAATATGAAAGAGCGGCTTGAGTTAGGGTTTAAAACATTCCTTAATATTCCAATCAAAACTGGTGGGATTTTAAAATCCAATGAAAATGGGATTTGATGGGATTCTCTTTCCATTCCAATTCCCGTTCATAGTGAAACGAACACAGGAATCTGTGGGATTTAAAATCCCATTCCGTTCAATTCCACTGAATTCCGCGAAACGAACAGGTCCAGTGGTCTTCAATTGCTTAATATTTCTAACAATGAACTGTTTGGCACCATCCCACCGTCTATGGGGAATCTCATAAATCTTGAATCACTGGATCTTTCAAGTAACAAGCTCTCTGGAATGATACCTCAAGACATTATACAACTGAATTTCCTTGAGGTCTTAAATGTATCCAACAACAACCTCACAGGACCCATACCACAAGGTAAACAATTCGATACCTTTTCAAACAATTCTTACATGGGAAATCAGGCATTGTGTGGATTCCCTTTATACATTAAGTGCGGGGATTCAAAAGCATCAGAACCTCCCAAAGTCCCATTTGAAGATGATACCGAGTCTTACTTGCCACATGGAATTGATTGGGTTGTTATACTTTTTGGCATTGTAAGTGGGCTTGTGATTGGCATAGTTTGTGGGGAGTATCTGACGACAAGGTATTACAAGTGGTTTGTTCCTAAAATTCGGAAAGTAAGAAGGTGAACCTTTATCCTAATTAATTGAAAGTTGTAGCCGCTGTGTGTGAGGCAACGAGTGCAATGGAAATGGTGATATACAAATTATAAGATATATGCTGTGTAATTTATCTAGTTTATCCAGACCAATATATAAATAAATATCTATTCTCTCTCTACCAATTGGTACTTGCGACCGAAGTTCCCTAGTTTAGTGACTGGAATCACAAGAATCGTAAAGCGTAACTGCACACGTTTCCGTCAAAATTCAAAACAATCACAAACAATCGATAAAATTATGATAAAAAGTAAAATATTATATTTGAATGTGAGCCTCAGCTTATAAATCAATTAAATTTAATTGTTCAAAATTAAGTATATGCCAAACTTGAAGCTTGAAAAGATATTATCACCATGTAAAAACCAAGTTTCATAATTACTTTATATACTTCATGTTACAAAACGTTCAAATATGACTTGACTTTTTGCGTTAACGTTAATTTTTAAACTGAATTGTTTTAAGCAACAATTAGATTTGAAGTGTGTTAGGTAATACACGCCCAGCCAATAATTCTCAGCTAAATTGATTGAAATGAGACATTCAAAGACTTTAATTTAAAAAATGGGAAGTCTTCGGTTCAAATCCCTCAGTCTAAAAAAATAGAAAAAAAATAGGGGTCCCATGTTAGACTAGAGGGTTTTCCCCGAATGAATCAGTGATCCGTTAGTAATTTAAATGGCATTCAATAAAAAGGTAACGTGCTCCCTTATTTAATATCCGAAAGACAATCCATGCAGCACTCTACCATTTTAATTATTTGCTATATACATTCAAAATAAAGGCATTATTATGTCATTAACTTTTTTAAGATTTCCTTATTCATCATACTATATCCTTTGTGTCTTTTCTTTTGAACAATCAACAAATCAATCTCGGCTACTCAGGATAACCTAATGGCAAAGGTTGTAAACGAATCAAATGTTCAACGAAGTTTGTTTATGTTCATTTATTTAATCAATGAACAAAGACGAACAACAAATTATGTTCATTTAGTTAAATGACCAGAGGTTGTGTTCATTCATTGTTCGTGAGCGTTCGGTAATGTGTTCATTTATGTTCATTTGTTTATACGGTTAGTTAAAGGTTTGTTTTTTAATATTCTATTAGCAATAACTAAACTAACATTTAGATTTTAGAAGGTGATAAGCTGACATTTATCTATATATATATATGATTGCTCCAAATTGCAAATTTTTTTACAACATATGTGACTGCTTATCAAAATTCACATGATTTTGGAGTTTTCTGACTTTAAAGTTCAAAATTTGTTGAAGTTAATATGATCATTACCTAGGCAAGCTTTTATTAACCGAATTTACTTTCATGAGTCAATAAGTCAACCACTAAAAAGCACAACTTCCCTTACCCACTAATTCTCGGTAAATAAGAGTATTCCTTTCACACATCCATTTTCTAAAAGTGTCAAGGGGCCTCAGGGCACTTTCTTGAAATAATGCGAGATTTATTTTTTCTCTCAAAAACCTGCTGAGAATAATTGATTATTAAAAAAATTATAGCGAGAAGCTAGAAACAATATATACATTCTAGAAGCAGACTCAAGACCATTCAAAACGTGAAGGCCGGTGGAATGTTCTTGACTTAATTAATTTCTTCGACTATATTCTGGAAAGAGATTCTGATTTGTTATTGAACACTTTGTCATCCCGAGTTCTCCATATACATAACACGTGGTCAACCAAAAGAATGTTGTTGACAAATATTATTTACCCTTTACCCTGGGGAAAAATGTGAAAAAGAAGATTACCTCTCACTCTTATAACCTCTATATATATAATCAAAGCCTATTTTGGGAAAGGAAAAAAGTATATATGGTAAGCATATAATGTATTAATATTTTGGAAAATAGGTTTTCTATTACTATTAAAGTAGTACAAGTGACAAAGTTGACGTCACAAGGCATTTTTTATTAGTTTAGCTCATGCTTGTATATATTATTATGGTATGGCCTTTTGGCAAATATGTTTGTTTGTCCGGATGGTGTGTGCCATTAGTTCTTGGGTCAGAGGATCGAGACCCTGCATTTGCAAACGTAGGTAGTTTTTTTGTCATTATTTAAGTGGGGTTAGCCTGCAAGTTTGAACCATTAATGTGTAATAATGCTCAAGAATACTTTTTTTTTTTTTACTTTTTTGGTTTTTAGTTCGGTATTCATAACAACGTAATGAAAACCGACTAAACGTCATTTTTTTTTGTTTTAGTTCCGGTAGCATAACAAATTCACGTAGACTCGTCGCCTCAATGCCCGTGACTAACAACGATCGAGTTTTTTTTATCCACACACAAGTTTACTGAATGACCCCCCCCTCCCCTTCAAATTGGCCATTGGTCCACCTCAATTTTTATAATTTTTTTCGTTTTTTTAGTTCCAGTACCGTAACACACTTAAATCAAAATCGACCGAATTCGTGTCAAATTACCGCGTCAATGCCCGGGACCGATAATGCTTGGATTTTACCACCGTTCGAGTTTGCCGACCAAATAAACATCGTTTTATATATATTTTGTTTTTTTATGTTAATTTGACGAATTAATACTTTTGGTTTTAATGCTTGAATTCTACCAATGGTGTGTATACCGTAACGAACGTAACGGATACTGATCACTCGAGTTTCACCGACACCCATTTTTTCAACCCTGGTGTGTTGCCAGCTGCCCCGACGTATTGCGTCGGGTAAAAAAACTAGTTATATTTGGAAGCATACTTTTATTTTTTATATGTAAAAATGAACTTAGTGATGATCACTTACACACCATGACACCAACATTACTATTTTTGTTTATTTTTGAAAGTTTATAGATATTGTGAGACATAACATAGGTTTACCTTTTCAAGTACGATTTATTTTTATTTCAAACGTAGAAGTTGATGATTATATAATTGTTAGATAGCAACAAATGGGTCGCCTGGGAATGGGTCTCTGTTTTTTTTAATGGCGAATACATAATCTCTAAAATCTACTCTAAAATCCATCTAATACGTGTTTTCTGAGACTCAAACTTGCACCAATTTGTTGGTAGTAAAGTAGTGGGTCTGTTTCTCCAATAAGTTAATGGGCCATTATCTCCATTTAATAGGCCAAGTAATGAGTAGCTCCATCATGCGTTATTGGTGGCAGTGGTTTCTATTCGTCTATACTTGTTTCATTCGTTCAGAAAAATACAAATCGATCAGTTGTGTGCAAGTGATTTGTGTGCTAATCATAGCTTTAATTTATTACCTCCAACACTAATCATAGTTCAATTCTAAAAATCATGGCAAAATCTCTTCATGCGTTTATTCTGATCCTGGTATTACATGTTGAATATGCCATGGACAATAAGTTTTCAACATTGAGCCTTGCTGACGAGTGCTCTCTGTTATTCCAGTTCAAAGAAAACATGTCTATTAACAAGCATGCATCCTCTGATCCTCATGCTTATCCAAAGGTTGCTTCATGGAGCCTCAACACATCAGATGGTGCCAGAAGTTGCTGCATATGGGAAGGGGTTGAGTGCCGGTTCGTTCATGTGATCGGGCTTGACTTGAGCAGCAGCCTTCTCTATGGCCCCATCTCCTCCAACAACAGTCTCCTCAACCTCATTCACCTTCATACACTAAACCTTGCTGATAACTATTTTTGTTCGTCTCAAATTCCATCTGGTATTGAGCGACTCTCACAATTAGCATATCTTAATCTGTCATATTCTATCTCAGTGGAGAGGTCCCAAAACAAATCTCACAGCTTCGGAATTTGGTTTCCTTGGATCTCTCAAGAAACGATGGGTTAAAGCTGCAAAGTTCTGACTTCCAAAATCTAGCTCAAAATTCAAGTGAGACTCTAAGAGAACTCTTTCTCTCAGAGGTCAACATTGATTCTGAACTACCTGACAACTTGGTAAATGCCTCTTTGTTAACATCATTGGTTATGAGCGAATGCGGGCTTGGTGGTGAATTCCCAACAGGCATATTTAATTTGCCCAAACTGCAACTTCTTGATGTCCAAGATAACCACAACCTTACTGGATATATCCCCGAGTTTCATGGTAATAGTGAACTTAAACAACTGATTTTAGCTCATACAAATTTTCAAGGATCCATACCAGCTTCAATCGGGAATCTCACACACTTGAACATCTTGGATTTAAGACATTGTGATTTCACGGGAACTCTACCTGCATCTGTAAGCAACCTGACACGCCTTACAGTCCTGCATCTTGTTGGTAATAACTTCACAGGTAGTCTTCCCTCTTTAGAAAGGCTTTCAAAACTCAAATATTTGCGCCTATCTAGAAATAGTTTTAATAGATGGAAGCTGCCTAACTGGTTAGGTAAGCTAAAGAAGATCACTTGGTTGGGTCTTCATGATGTCAACCTGTATGGTGAAATTCCATCGTCATTTTTCAATATGACCCAACTTACAAGGTTATACCTTTATGGAAATCAGTTAAAAGGACAATTTCCAAGCTCATTGTTGAATTTACAAAATCTAGCAGATTTTGATTTGAATAATAACAATGTCACAGTGGACTTTTACCTTTTTCTTTCTCTTAAGAACCTTGGCCGTTTGGATCTAAGTGGAAACAATATTACACTTTCAGTAATAGATAGCCATACAAATGAAAATCAACCCGAGTTCACAGAGTTATACTTGTCATCCTGTAACTTGAAAGACTTTCCTGAATTTCTACAGTTTCAACACCAACTGTTGGTATTGAACCTTGATAACAATAAAATTTAGGGCCTGATACCCGGATGGATGTGGAACATTAGCAAGGAAACACTGAGAGGAATTTTCCTTAGTCACAATCTCCTAGTGGGTTTTGTTCCTTGGTATAGTTTACAAATACTGGACCTGAGTCACAACATGCTGACCGGAGAAATTCCACCTTCCATATGTGAGTTAGTGTCTCACCGGTATCTTGAGCTCTCATTCAACAACATTACTGGCTCGATTCCTCCATGTTTGGAGAAATTAAGCAATTCCTTAGTAGTGTTGAATATGAGAAGAAACAGTTTGCAAGGTACCATTCCCAACATATATCACCTTATGATCGAGTGTGTGTTTGGATTTAAACCTGTTTTAGATCATCTTAGAATGTTTGGGTGTCTATGCTTTAGTTCAATCTTAAATAAAACAGATAAAGTTGGCAGCAATGCTGAGAAATGTGTTTTTGTTGGTAATTCAAATAGCAAAAAAATATTACAAACTATGGAGTTTAGAGAAAAAACATTTTCTTTTTTCAAGAGATGTAATCATAATATTACACAATATTAATCCTAATATTACGTATTTAAATATTTTTTGACTGATATGATGTCTTAGAACCTGAACAATCTATGAATGATCTAATACCCAATGATGAGAACCCAAGTAATGATTCCTCTTATGGGTATGAGCAGCCAGAGTCAGGTTCTACAGCCACTATGAGTAGGGGTAGTCATCAGCAAACTAGTGGAAGTGAACTGAGACTGGGTTCAGGGTGAGATTGGAAATGATCATTTATATGAAGGATCTGAGGGAATTTATATTAGTGAAAGCATTTCAACTGTTCCTAGAAGGTCTACTAGAAGTGTGACTTTTCCTAGAACCTTAAATGATTATGTGATGGAAGGAAAAGTAAAATATGGATTAGAGAAAGTTGTAAATTACTCAAATTTATCTGTTCATAATTTGTGTTTTGCATCTTTGTTGAATAAAAGTAGTGAACCAAAGAATTTTTATGGGGCTATTAATGATCCTAATTGGGTGATTGCTATGAATAATGAGCTTGAAGCTCTTCATAGAAATGATACATGGGATCTTGTAGATTTACCTCATAATAGGAAAACCATAGGTTGTAAATGGATTTTTAAAATAAAATATAAGTCCTCATAGGCAATAGAAAGATATAAAGCTAGACTTGTGGCCAACAGGTTTAGTAAAAAAGAAGGTTTTGATTTCTTTGAAACTTTCTAACATGTTGTGAAAATGGTTACTGTAAGGTGTGTTTTATCTCTAGTTGCTCAAAATAATTGGTCAATATGTCAATTAGACATAAATAATGCCTTTTTATATGGTGATCTGCATGAAGATGTTTATATAGATGTGCCATAAGGTTATCATTCTAAAACTAATTCTAGGGTTTGTAAACTAAAAAAATCTTTATATGGTTTAAAGCAAGCTCCTAGAATGTGGAATGAGAAACTTGTAAAGGTTTTACTTGAACTTGGTTTTGTGCAAAGTATATGTAATTATTCTATGTTTGTTTTGTCAAATAAGTCTATGTTTTTTGTTCTATTTGTGTATGTGGATGACATTGTGTTAACCGGTAATTCTCATGTTGAGATTTTAAAAATTAAAGAACTTCTTAAGACTAAGTTCATGATTAAAAGATCTTGGTGAGTTAAAATACTTCCTTGGTATTAAAGTAGTTAAAAGTGATATGGTTTTGTGTTTATCACAAAGAAAATATTGCCTAGATTTGCTTGCAGAGTATGGCATGTTAGGATGCAAACCTGTGAGCAATCCTATTGAGCAACATTTCATTATTTCCAATATGAGGAAAAAGAATGATGATGCTTTGATTAATATAAAAGGTTATCAAAAGCTTGTTGGAAAGTTAATTTACCATTCTCACACAAGACCTGATATTGCATATGCTGTGCATTATCTAAGTCAATATATGCACAAACCGTGTAAGTCTCATTTGCAAATTGCTATAAGATTACTTAGGCATCTGAAGGGGTCACCTGGAAAAGGTATTCTCTTTAACAAAAGTGATGTGTTAGAATTGAAAGCATATTCTGATTCTGATTGGGCCAAGTGCTAAGAAACCAGGAAATCTATTTATGGTTTTTGTGTGTTTTTAGGAAATTCTTTGGTTTTCTGGAAAGGTAAAAAAACAAGACATATTGTCTAGGTCTTCTGCAGAGGCAGAATATAGCGCAATGTATTCTACTACTTGTGAAATAATTTGGATTTTGAATTTGTTAAGTGAGCTTAAGGTAAACATAAGTTTACCTGTAAGTTTGTTTTGTGACAGTCCTGCTGCAATTTCTATTGCAGCCAATCCTGTTTTTCATGACAGAATTGTTGGATTTCTTTTTTCTAAGAGGAAAGATTGCTAGTGGATGCATTAAAACAGTGAACTTTCAGTATAAAAGCCAAGTGGCTGATGTATTCACTAAATGGTTGTTAATAAGTTATCATACTAAGATGTGCAAGTTGTTTCATATGTATGATGTTTTTGGCTATTGAATTGAGGAGGGTGTGGAAAATATTCATGGTAATTTTCTTTTCTTGCAATTCAATATCTTATTTTTCATACTAATGTTGTTTTTATTTGTTTGTGTTATATTTTATGTCTGGATACTGCTATTGGGCTGTTAGCTGAGTTGCCATTGGGCTGGAAGCTGAAGATAGGCTGTTGGACTGCTGGACTACTGTTGGGTTGTTTTGGGCTTTGATGTGGGCTTCGCTAAAAGGCTGAGATATTATAACCTTTATAATATCTCAGGAGTGTTGAAGCTATATAAAAGGATGTGGTAGAGTTTTTGTGAGATCTAACACACACATATTATATCTTCATCTTCGTCTTTTAATATTCTCTCTGTAAACACTTCTCAAAAGTGATGTAGGGTTATATTCATTATAGGTTTGAATCAATAATCTGTTAGCTAGATAGTAAGAGAGGTGTAAAGATCAATGTGTTTGTGATCTTGTGTATTCAAGAAGTTTTAATCTTCCATTGTAATTGTTGGTGATTGATTTGTCAGTGAAAGATACGCGTATTTCTTTTATCCATTTTTTACAAAAGAAGATTCAAAACTCAAACAATAGTTATCACCAAAAACTGACCTAATAACACCACATAAGTCTTTTGAAAAATGAAAATCCTTAACCTCTAGTGTGTGGTCTTGGAGAATTTGAATCGATTAGAGCTGAAATCACCTGTTTATTATTACAGTCTTCGTCTTGCAAATTAAAACGGGTCATGCATGTTTTAATGAATCGTGATGGGCTTTATTAGGTTAAAGTGTATCATAATCTTTGGCACTTGATTTTTAATTTAAGAAGAAAATGGTCATATTTTTCACGTAGACCAAGTCTCTAAACCAATAACTAAAAGACACAAATCTTTAAACCAACTAATAGTACTCCTTGATGTTGGGTAGCGTTACATGGGATGAATACAACTCAATATACTAAAAGACACAAATCCTACGTCATTGGTCTCTTGACACAATTTTCGAGACGGGTGCGGTAAATCAAACGATCGAACATAAATATAAAGATAATATGGATAGTGAACGATCTCGCTCCCCTTAGGTGGTGATTTACAACATACAACACACACATAAAAGACTACAAATGACATATTTATAGCCTAACACAATACAAATAAACTAGAAGATCTCCCCGTTGAAGTTAAACGCGTGTCGAAGCTCTCGTCTTGTGTCCGGTTTTTTCGTCGGCTTTAATTCACTACTAGAAAAAGTGACATTTTTCTACAATTGATTTCGTAGGAAATTTGTTGGAAAACCCACTTTCAAACAATTTTCCAACAAAAAAGTTGTGTTGGAAAACACATGCTTGAAAATTGTTTTCAACCATTTTTCAACAGCTTTTCTTACAAAATTGCTACAAAAATCGTTGCAAACTTCCTACAACTTTCCTACAAAAACAATTTTCTGATTTACAACAACATTTCAACAAATTTCCAACCAATGTTTATATATTTTCAACAAACTTCCAACAAATTATATGTTACGATTTTCAACGAAATTCCAACAAAAAATAATTTATAACAAAACAAATTCAAAAAATATTTTAAAAATCCGAAATATGCAGAATAATTAATAAAAAAACCCTGAAATTAGAAATTTTCAAAAAAAATATTAAATATGTAGAAAAAAATCTAATATAAACCTGTTTTACAAACCAAACACA
The DNA here is from genome assembly GCF_021521415.1 of Bidens hawaiensis. Lineage (NCBI taxonomy): Eukaryota > Viridiplantae > Streptophyta > Magnoliopsida > Asterales > Asteraceae > Bidens > Bidens hawaiensis. The sequence continues at coordinate 119,625 of NW_027494749.1, forward strand.
CTAACTCAAGTTTTAATATGTATTAAACACAAATACGATAACTAAACTACAATTAAGTACCGGGACTATCTACTTTTCATAATGTCTTATAATTGTTTTTGCATTCAATGCTCCATTTCTTCACGCACGACCCGCTCACGTTGCTCCCTTCCTTCACGATCGACACGTGCACGTTCCAATTGTAGCAATCAATTTTCCAACTCTTTTCGGGACACCCGTTCTTTTTCCAATTGGGTCATAACATCTTGTACCTAAAAATCAAATATTCATCTATCAATCATGATAGATAAATGACACGAATCTTATATATAAAACAAAAGTCAACCCATTAACATAAACGTACGCGAGAATATGTGTCACAAGGACCCACAACGATAGATTTGATGCGATATTCGTGCAGCCTCCACAACAGCACATTGTTTGTGATATCTACTAATCTTTTCAAGAAGTTCTGAATTTATAACGCAAAAATAATAATGGGTGGTTGTTCATTAATCTTTTGTGATATCTATTAATCTTTCTATTTTTCTCTTAAGATCCTACAAGAAAGTAGCACAAAACCATATGCATCTGACCATAATCCTTTCTAGTTCTGCACACCAAAAACACTTTTGTGATACATTTGTCATTTTGTCCTCAACAAGAAAAGACAAAAGATTGTTGTGCAAATCACCTTACAAAATATTTATTAAGAAAACATGATAGAATACCTGCAGTTCAGCAAGTTCAGATTCCTTTTTGTGAGCAAATTTTGCTGGCAACAATCTAAACTATTGCCTCAGTTTGTATGTGTCAGTAGTAAATACTTCTTTTTGAACCTGCCATATATAAAAAATCAAAGGTATGCATGTCTAACCCAAGGTTGAAAGGCAATTTAAATGAAAGAAAAAAGATGCTAAATAAACATATGATGATCATTTATGATTGTAATTTATTACCTCATCTTTTGACTTAGGATCATCAGGTATTTTACCAGATGCTATGACAACATTTATTAGTTTTGTAAGCTAGTAGAAGTTTAAAATCATAGTATGAGAATGTTTAATGTACCGTATGTTATTATATGGTCAGTTTCTTTCGTCAACATAAGCTTCATTATCCTGGTGAGAATTTCAAACCCTTCAGCCTCCTCACCAAACACCTATAGTAGTTGAATAGCATATATCAACATAAGGTAGCACAATTTATAGATTAATCAACAAACTAAAAAACATATCATGAACCACAAAACATATAGTTGTTTGCCATCGAGGTACTCAAGATCATCACGCAGTATAATGTAAGACTGAAAAAAATAAAATGTAACAGTGAGTATGCAATTTATAAAATGTTACACTAAATATCATTTTCACTCATTACAAAGATACAACCTATCCATTTGATAAGCTCAATTTACGTATATCTCCTTAAAACGAGACACGTATATACTTCGCCTTGAAACTCAATCATGTATACACATTCCTAAAGTTCACCCAAGTACACATAGAACTGTAACTCTTTCCTAATACTTTTAAATAATGGTTTTTCACATTAACTAGCCTCATAAGGCTCAAATGCCACATAAAGTATGCCTATAATTATTCAACTTAAAGCATATACAAAGGTTATGCCTTTGGATATTAGTAATGTTGCTATAGCTTAAGATTGTTCACGAACTGAGCCAAACCGAGGGAGGTTTTGATCAAACTTGGTTTGGTTTGAAAACGAGCCGAACCGAGCGGACTCAACTTAAAGAAACGAGCGTCATCTTTATGCTTGAACTTGAATAGGTTTGGAATTGAGCAGCTTGGTTTGGCTTTGTTTCATACAAAGTTTTAATGTTTAAATTTCTAAAACTTAAAAATACCATTAATTAAGACTTTGAACTCCAAAATTCTAGAACTCCAACTCTAAAACTTCTAAAACGCAAATTTAACAAGAAAACTTATGTATAATGAGCGGTTAGAGGTTAAATTGAACTTTGAAGTTAACACAAAAAAAGAGAGAAAATTTAACAGCCTGCAAAAAGTAGTATACATATATACATTATAGGTATATATATATATATATACAAAAATAATTAGAGAAAACGAACCGAACCGAAAGACGCTTTGCTTGTGCTTGGCTTTCTTTCAAACCGAATAGCTCATTTCCAAAAACAGCTGAAATCAAACGAGCATTTTTCAAGTAATTTCCGAGTGAACGGCGAGCGCTACTATATCTATGAAACTGTCAACACATAATTTGATATTCATCAATCATCATCATCATAAACCTATTTCACCACTGGAAAATTTCATAGGCATTTTATCAAACAGGTGGAGTGCATCACATATACCTATCTTAAATATAATCAAAGAGCAATCAGAAACTTAATAGCTTAAGCACAACTCCAAACTAGATAAATCCAATCAAATAACAGTTGAAACAAGCAAACATCAAAATTAACCTAAATCACCCTTGGTAAATGGACGACTTCCGAGTTCCGGCAGCGAAAGTGGCCGAAAACACAGATTACTCCGGCGAATGGTGATGTAAATGGACTCATCGATTAATGATTTCGCAGAAAGGAGTGAAACCTAAACACTGATATCCAGAACTGAAGATGATGAAACCTAGGGTTTTACAGAAGATGGAGAGCACAGAGAGCGTTCATTCTGTTATGTCGTACGATTCCGGTGAGTTGACGGAGCTTTGTTGATGGTGGAGCTTTGTTGAGGGAGATGGCGGACCGATCGATTAGACGAAAACTGATTTAGCGGTAGACGATTAGTTTGAAACTGTTGATTTAATACACTATTCTAACTTGGCAAAACTAACCCCTGAACTTTGACCAACATGACAGTGACCTACAAACTTATACTATTTAATTATTTGTTGGAATTTTGTTAGAAATTTAGAAACAACTTTCCTACAAAATACTTAATAAATAACACTAATTTTTCATTTTTTGGTAACCGGCCTATTATAAAGAATATAAACTTTTATATTAATAAGTTTTCTCTAAATAAATAATAAATATAATTGATAAATATATTTTTTTTTGGGAAAGTTAACAACAATTTTTCCAACGAAAAAACATATTGTCACTATTTTGTTGCAATAATGTAGCAAAAGTAGAGCTAGTTTTTTTTGTTGGAAACTTGTTTGAAATCTGTTAAAATTAGTTGTTGTAGGAAATTTATAGGAAACTTTAGTAGGAATATGACTTGTTTTCTAGTAGTGATTATTTACTTGACAATTAAATATATAACAGGTTTAGTAATTTGATATCGCAAGTCACAGTTTTTGATCTTACATTAACCAAGGCCATTAATTTTCTTCATGTATCATATATGAAAAAGAAATTATTATGCATTTTCATCCACATTTAACATTAAAAAATAAACACTTTTTTTGTAGTGGTGTCGCCACTAAAGGCGTCCCACTATTGGCAACTTTTTTTGTAGTGATATATATAATCATCAAATTATGTGTTTACATCAATGTACATATATTCTTCGTAAGATTATTTCTAAACATCAAATTCTGTGTTTACATTTTCAAGTAGTTTTTGAGCATACAAAATTTGTGTGTACACTTTCTTGTGTTTGCATACAAATTCTGGTTTTTGTGTTTACACAGTAGTCTTTGACCATACAAATTCCGGCTTTTGTGTTTCACACTTTCGAGTAGCCTTTGAACATACAAATTCTGCTTTTTGTGTTTCACACTTTCTAGTAGTGTTTGAACATACAAATTCTGATTTTTGTGTTTCACACCTTTTGTATATAATTATTGACTAAATAATTGCCTTACATATATACAGGGAATATCAAAACCAGTCTTGAATCCAACCAATAGCCATCTTATCTCTAATCATAGAAATTGATTATATAGTGAACATACATTCTTCTCCATATAGATAACTTCATCTTTAAACATGATGGCAAAATCTGTTCATGTGTTTATGCTGATACTGGTACCACATGTTTTTCAATCTACCTTGGCCAATAAGTTTTCTTCACTGAGCCTTGCTGATGAGTGCTCTCTGTTACTCCGGTTCAAAGAAAACATGTCTCTTAACAAGTCTGCATCCACTGATCCTCATGCTTATCCAAAGGTTGCTTCATGGAGCCTCAACACATCAGATGGTGCCAGAAGTTGCTGCATATGGGAAGGGGTTGAGTGCAGGTTCGGTCATGTGATCGGACTTGACCTGAGCAGCAGCCTTCTCTACGGGCCCATCTCCTCCAACAACAGTCTCTTCAACCTCGTTTACCTTCGTACACTAAACCTTGCAGATAACCATTTCCGTTCCTCTCAAATTCCATCTGGTGTTGAGCAACTCTCACAGTTAGCATCTTTGAATCTGTCACATTCTCACTTCAGTGGAGAGGTCCCAAAACAAATCTCACAGCTCATGAATTTGGCTTCCTTGGATCTCTCAAGAAACGATGGGTTAAAGCTGCAAAGTTCTGACTTCCAAAATCTAGTTCAAAATTCAAGTGAGACTCTAAGAGAACTCTTTCTCTCAGAGGTCAACATTGATTCTGAACTACCTGACAACTTGGTAAATGCCTCTTTGTTAACATCATTGGTTATGAGCGAATGCGGGCTTGGTGGTGAATTCCCAACAGGCATATTTAATTTGCCCAAACTGCAACTTCTTGATGTCCAAGATAACCACAACCTTACTGGATATATCCCCGAGTTTCATGGTAATAGTGAACTTGAATATCTCAGTGTGGCTTATACAAAATTTCAAGGATCCATACCAGCTTCAATCGGGAATCTCACACACTTGAACATCTTGAATTTACATTACTGCACTTTCACAGGGACTCTTCCTGCAACTCTAAGCAACCTGACACAGCTTACACTTCTGGATCTGAATGATAATAAGTTCACAGGTAGCCTTCCCTCTTTAGAAAGCTTTTCAAAACTCACGTATTTGTCCCTCTCCCAAAATAGTTTCGATAAATGGAAGCTGCCTGATTGGTTTGGTAACCTAAAGAAGATCATTCATTTGGATCTTTATGATGTCAATCTGTATGGTGACATTCCATCATCATTTTTCAATCTGACCGAAATTGGATGGTTAGATCTTTCCAGCAATCAGTTAGAAGGAGAACTTCCAAGCTCACTGGTGAATTTCCAAAATCTAGTAGAATTTTTTTTGTATAATAACAACGTCACAGTGGACTTTTACCTTTTTCTTTCTCTTAAGAAACTTCAAATTCTGTATCTAAGTGGAAACAATATTACACTTTCAGTAATAGATAACCATACAAATGAATAATAACCCAAGTTCACATGGTTATACTTGTCATCCTGTAACTTGAAAGTCTTTCCTGAATTTCTGCGGTTTCAACATCAACTGGAGTATTTGACCCTTGATAACAATAAAATTGAGGGCCCGATACCCGGATGGATGTGGAACATTAGCAAGGAAACACTGGTTGAACGTTCACTTACTAAAAATCTCCTAGTGGGTTTTGAGCAACATTCACCGGTTGTTCCTTGGTTTAGTTTACAAATACTGGACCTGAGTCACAACATGCTGACCGGAGAAATTCCACCGTCCATATGTGAGTTAGTGTCTCTCCAGTTGCTTGATCTCTCGTTCAACAACATTACTGGCTCGATTCCTCCATGTTTGGAGAAATTAAGCAATTCCTTAATAGTGTTGAGTCTAAGAAGAAACACTTTGCAAGGAACAATTCCCAACATATTCACTAGTAATGAAAGTAAGCTTTGGATGATTGATTTAAGTGAATATAAACTGGAGGGGTCAATACCTAGATCATTGGAGAAATGTGAATCACTCCTGATCCTGAATCTTGGAGATAACTTAATAGAGGACATGTTCCCATTCTGGTTGGGAACACTTTCAGAGCTAGAGGTTCTCATTCTCAGGTTCAACAAATTTCATGGTATTATTAGAATACCAAGTAATATTAAAGTCAACTTTCCAAAATTGCACATCATTGACCTGTCATACAACTCATTTTCTGGTGATTTGCCAAATCAGTATTTTCGGGAGTGGTCAGCAATGAAGGACACCAACGCAAACACAACAAATATGTATTTCTCGATCCAAATAACTAACAAAGGTGTAATGATAGATTATGAGAAGATTATAAACACCTTTGTTGTGGTTGATCTCTCAAGTAACATGTTTAGAGGGAAGATTCCAGAGTCTGTTAGTACCCTTAGTGGTCTTCAATTGCTTAATATTTCTAACAATGAACTGTCTAGCACCATCCCACCATCCATGGGGAATCTCATAAATCTTGAAGCACTGGATCTTTTTAATAACAAGCTCTCCGGTACGATACCACAAGACTTGGTACAACTGAATTTCCTTGAAGTCTTAGATGTATCGAACAACAACCTCACTGGATTCATACCACAAGGTAAACAGTTCAATACCTTCTCAAACAACTCTTACATGGGAAATCAGGCTTTCTGTGGATACCCTTTATCGATTAAATGTGGGATTCAAAAGCATCAAAGCCTCCAACAGTTTCATTGGAAGAAGACACCAACTCCGACTTCCCAAATGGAATTGATTGGATTGTTATACTTATCGGTGTTGTAAGTGGGCTGGTGATAGGATTGATTTGCGGGGATTATCTAACGACAAGGTATTACAAGTGGTTTCTCCTAAGATTCAGAAAACTAAGATGGTGAACCTTTTTCATAATGGATTGAAAGTTGTAGCCGATGTGTTTGATGTAACGAGTGTAATGGAAATGGTGATATACAAATAATATATGTTGTTACTACGAAAATTATAAGACCAATGATGGTGAATGGACTGGTTAGGCTAACAGGCTTCTAGAGTTCAGGTTAACCTAACGCAGGTCGTCGTGTCCCTCTACGCTTGCAAAACGTAGAGAGAGCTAGGTTCACTATTTTAGTTGTTTTTGTTATAGTTCACCGAAGATCCAAGACCGAGATGTTTGGAACCGGTTTTTGGATGAAGTTCTTAGTGAAGCTATGATGTTCTTGAAGTAAGAAAGAAGCAAGCAAAGTGCAAGTTTCTCAAGGAAGAAGAGAAGATCAGAGAGTATATGTTAACTCTCAGATCTGGTGTGTTCTTGTTATGACCTAGTTATCCTTTTATAGATAAAAGAATGTAAGCCTTTTGTCCGATAGATAAACTAGTTAACCTCTTGTTTGGTAGAGGGTTGACCGTTTTATGGGCGGGAAGCTTTTGACCTGCGGTTAACGATATATAATAATAATACTTTTCTGAGCGTGTCCCCTCTTTTACGGCTGAGGGATGATGTGAACAGTGATTTGACGTGGTACTGTTACACGCTTTTACTGTTCACGTACTTGTTTTCCTTATTTGGGCGGGAAAACTAACCTTCTAACATTTTTAGCGTTAGTGTATGAAAGCCATTTTACCAGACTTTGGGCTACCCCCGTCATCATATGTGTTGTGTAATTTATCTAGTTTATCCAGAACAATAAATATCTTTTAACTCTCTAGCAATTGGTACTTGCATCACTGGCAAAAGCATCACTGAAATAATAGGGATTCCATGTTGGACCAGAGGGTTTTCCCCGAATGAATCAACATTCCGTTAATGGTCTAAATGACCATTAACGCACTTCCTTATTTAATATTCGAAAGACAATCCACGCACCCTACCATCATAACTATTTGTTATATACATACAAAATAAAGGCATTATTATGTCATTAAGTTTGTAAGATTTCCTTATTCATCAAAATATATCCTTTACGTCATTTTTTTAACAGCCAACGAATCAATCTCGGCTACCAAGGATAACCTATTGGCTAGGGTTGTAAACGAATCAAATGTTCAATGAAGGAAGTTCATTTACGTTCATATATTTAATCAAAGAACGAACACGAACAAAAAGTAATGTTCATTTAGCTAAATGACAAGAGGTTGTGTTCATTCGTTGTTTGTGAACGTTCGATAATGTGTTCATTTATTTTCATTTGTTTATAGTGTTAGTTAGATGTTTGTTTTATATATTTTTTTAATATTTTATTAGTAATAACTAAACTAACATTTAGATTTTATAATTTTACGGTTTATGTTTTGTTTGTTTCATTAATGGTTTTTTTTATAAAGTATTGCTTTGACTAACAACAAATCTAACTTGTGTTTAGCTGACATTATACGAATAAAACCTTCGACTGGGGGTGATTATGTTTTTTACTATTATTATTTCAAGTGTTAAATTTATATATAATTAAGGCAATTATATCTGATGTTTTAGATTAGAATGTGGTTTTTTCCCTTAAATTGTGCATGTTCGTTTGCGTTCGTGAACAAGTTCAATTCCTTAATAAACGAACATGAACAAAATTATCCTGTTAGTTAGCGTTCATGAACTGTCTGTGAACAACTTTAATGCTAACGAACGAACATGAACAAGACTTCTTTCGGTTCGGTTACAAACCTATTAATGGCAAAATGCGACCTCATATGCCCATCAACGGAGACAGTGCTGGGTAGCCAAGCCCACCATATCATGTTCCGCCGAAAGCTCGCCGCCTAAAAAGCCAACTGTGGTAAAACCCTGTTGGGATTGGATTTGAACTTGAGATCTTGCATCCTCATACCCAAATCTCCACGTCCCCTCCAAAGTCAGTTGAGCTAAAGCTCATTGGCTATCTTCAACGTCTACTCAAGTGTTTTTAATTCTAAACAAATTATCAAATACATGTTTCATTCTCTAATGACTTCGTGAGCCCAAAATTTCGATGGTGGGGTTTTGGGAAGGACATGTCGAGTTTGATAGAATTTACTTGATAGGTATTCGATGAGTTCCTTTGTATTCGCAGGAGAACCACTTTCGAGAAAGTTATCTTCTTTCCTGAGAAGCATGATTAAAGGGTGGTAACTTGGACACTCAGGGTACGTATTAAAGAAACGACTGAGTATCGTTTCCCAACCGGCACGTATATAACAAAACAAAAAATTAAGAAACATTACGTATGCTTGCATTATCTTACATAATTGATATTGAAGGACTCAGAAAAATCCATTTATGAAGACCATTACGATGATGTCCAACCGTCTCTTGTACAACTAAATGCCAATAAAAAAACTAGCTGTTCTAATGAACATATGGCATGGGGACACACATGTAGATATTTGATTGGGTTTTGAATCGTGAGTCTAGTGGCGATAATTATTGTATTTTTTTGGTAGTTTGTTTTATTTAAATTTTTAGTAAAATAAAACCCATTGTAGTGCTTGTGTTGTTTTATTTAAAATTATAACTATTAAGTAAACAATCAATCAATCAATCATACCCAGTGAAGTTCCACTAACAGCAAAGCTATAAGTAGGGTCTGGGGAGAGTGGGATGTAGGCACACCGTACCTCCATCCAAAGGGATAAAGAGGTGGCCTCTAGAGAGACCCTCAACTCGAAAGTGCATATGTATGAAGCAATACAAAGGAAATCAAAGTGCAACAGTAATATAAAAATATTAATAATACTAATAATAATAATAGTAATAATAATAATTCTAATACTATATATATGTAAAGAAAATACTATTCTAGTGTGTGACCAAAATAAGGAAACTAGAATCCCTAAGGTATTCATTTCTCCCTAAAAATCATTAACTTTAATTCTACTTATCTAAAAATTCATATCCTCCACCATGTCCTTGGAGAGGTTTAGGTCTATCAAATCATGTCTAATCCTCTCGTCCCAAGTCAATTTAGGTCATCTTCTACCCCTCCTCCTCTCTATAGAAATGTTTTCTACGTATCTAACAGGATTTGTCGTCGGTCTTCTCTTCACATGTCCAAAGAATCTCAATCTCCACTCTCTTATCTTGTCTGCTTTGTTCGCCACCCCTAATCTCTTCCAAAACACAACGTTTGTAATTCGGTCTAACCTTGTGTGCCCACACATCCAACGTAGCATTTTCATTTCTGCTACCTCCATATTCCGCACTTGTGCCTTCTTAATGGCCCAGCAATCTGTTCATATAGCATTGCCGGTCTAACCGCAACCCTATAAAACTTTCCCTTTAGTTTAGTTGGGAAACTTTTGTCGCACAATATACATGTGGCCGCTTTCCATCTACACCATCCTACCTGAACTCGATGGGTCACATCACTGTCTAATTCCCCATCACTTTGAACAAATGATCCTAGATACTTGAACTTCTTTACCTATGGAACCACCTGCCCTTCAATGGTGATCTGTGCGTCCTCATTGTCATTTACCCCACCAAAATCACAGTGGAGGTACTCCGTCTTAGAGCGACTAATCCTTAAACCTTCTGTCTCTAAGGTTGTTCGCCACTCCTCAAGCCTCATGTTTAGATCTTGTTTTCTCTCAGCTAGTAACACAATATCGTCTGCGAACATCATGCACCACAGGAGCGTCCCATGAATCTACTTTGACAACTCATCCAATACTACTGCAAAAAGAAACGAACCCAGCGCTGACCCCTGGTGAAGACCTGCCTCTACAAGGAAGAAATTAGTATCCTCCACTGGCGCACGGACACTTGTTGCACTCCTGGTATACATATCTATAATTATCTCTATGTATTTCCTGGGTGCTCCTCTACATTCCAAGCACTCCCAAAGCACCTGTCATGACACACTGTCGTAGGCCTTTTCTAAGTCAATTAACACCATATGCAGGTCACGCTTCTTCTCCCTATACTTTTCCATCAATCTTCTTATAAGGTGTATTACCTCTGTGGTGGAACGACCCGGCATGAAGCCAAATTGGTTCACCGTAACCTGAGTTTCTCATCTAAGTCTAACCTCAATCACTCTTTCCCATAGCTTTGTAGTATGGCTTAATAGTTTGATTCCTCGGTAGTTACCACAGCATTGGGCGTCTCCCTTGTTCTTATAGATAGGAACTACAACGCTGCTCCTCCACTGGTCTAGCATCTTACCAGATTTGAGGATACTATTGAACATAGTAGTTAGCCACATGACTCCTTCCTCTCCCAGGCACTTCCACACCTTAATGGGTGTGTTGTCTGGCCAACCGCCTCAGCCCTTCGCATCCTCCTAAGTGTAGTCTGCACCTCTTCTCGTGTGATTCGTCGGCAGTAGCAGTTATTCGGTTGTTGTCGTTGGAAGGTTGTGTTATCATGTTCTTCTTGGTAAGCTCTCCCATTGTTAACAAGATTGTGGAAGTAGGGTTGCCATCTTAACTTGATTTCATGCTCCTTGACCAGTACATGCCCATCTGTATCCTTTATGAACTTCATATGCCCTAGATCTTGCCTTCTACGCTCCCTGGCTTTGGCAATCTTAAACATATCATGTTCCCCCTCTTTTGTGTCTAAACGTTCATATGTTGGTGCATGATACAAGTAGTTCATTTATCTTGTGTCTATTGTGTCTGTAATTGTTACATTGTTCTTATGTTTTGTTGAACGTGTTGTTTTGGTTTATGGATTTAGCGAACTTGTCTAGAGCGAAGTTAGGGACAAATTCGCGTAGGGTGTTAGGCGAAGTTGTCACTAAATATATACCTAACTTCGGCTATTTTGTTAGGTGACTTTTGACAGTTTGGTTTGGTGACGAGGTGTAATACTTGTTTGGTGTTTTTGGTTCTTGACATCGTAAATAACAAGTGTTCATTTGTGTTTAGGTGTTCTCGTGTTATTTCAGTATTACTCATGTAATCACTCGTATCATATACGTAGGGGATTCCACACCCTCGTGCTACGAGATACTCCTGTGTAGATCCGGCTGGGAACCTACAATTGGTATCAGAGCTTTTGCTCGTGATTGTGTGATTCGGGATTATCACACGAGTGTTATAGTTATTCTATTAGACTTTTCACGGAATTGTTTCACGTTAAAATACCGTTCTTTTGTCCGTTTTACAGCTATAAACTCCTAATAGCATACCCTATTACTCCCACAACCGTCGAAATCAAAGTTCCAGCCTAAAACATCTTAGCAGATACTACAGCGAAGTTTCCGTCAAGTAAAACTAGGGTGTCGGCGAAGATATAGCATCTGGCGAAGTTACTAAGTCAGCGAAGTTACTGAGTTAGCGAAGTTACTAAGTCAGTGAAGTTATTAAGTCAGCAAAGTTAACAAAAGTTACTCTAACTTCGCCATCTACTGTTCACAGAACGCATTTTGGTAACCGTTAGATTTCATGATGGGTAAGAATGACTACGATAAACATCACTGAACTGGTAAAAATGGAAGTTGAAGCTGGCTCAGCGACTAAAGCTCCAAAGCTACTTAAAGGAACTGATTTCGTTGCGTGGAAAGATAGGTTTGAGTAGTATGTGAAGTATCAAGATGCAAAAAATGTGGGTCAGCATTCAAGATGGGTACATTCCACCGACAACTGAGTTCGAAGTTCGTGAGCAACTCAAGAAGTACAATAAGATGGAGGATGATGAGAAGAAAATGTACGAAGCAGAAAGTAAAGCATTAGCCGCCATAACCATGGCACTACCTCAAGAGATTCTATATACTTTCAGAAAGTACAAGTCTGCTAGAGAATTATGTGAAGCATTAGAGAACCGCTATAAGGTAATGTCGGGATTCGTAACTCAAAGACAAAACTGCTGAAAACTCAATTCTCTGTATTCAAGTATCTTAAAAATGAATCTCTTGATGACATCATCACACGATATTACCACTTAATGACTGAGTTGGATAATTACTCCATAGAGTACTCGGAGAATGAGATTGTGGAAAAACTTCTTGATGCTCTCCCATCAAAATGGGAGATGTACACAATTCTTATGAGAGAAGATTAAGAATTTGATAATTTTGACTTGGAGAAGGTGGTTAACAAGTTACGTAATTATGGACTTAATATGGTACGAAAGGAGACATCTACTGATCAGGTTTAGGATCCGGGAATGTATGGTGCAAAGGGCTCTCCAAACTTAAGTTCTAAAGCCGAATCGACTGCCTACTACTCAGGTGGAGAACCAAACTCCACTCAAGATGGTCATCTGGTGATGAATATGGATGGAGACGTATGCTTTGTAGCGGGTGGAAGTACTTCTTCAAAACCTCAATCCTCAGTCGGTAACTCTTCCACCAGTTCTTCTAGTATGAACTACTCCAAGATGCCAATGAGTGTGAATTCTTCTGAACAACAATTTGATCTTTATTCTTCTTTCATTGCCTCTTATGAGAATTACATCAAAGGGAAGATAGTAGACCCTGCAACCTTGGATGAGGACTATGATCAGATAGATGCTGATGACATGGAAGAAATGGATCTGCAGTGGCAAATGGCAATGATAGTAAGAAGGGTGAAAAGGTTCATGAAGAAAACTGGAAGAAAGTTTGTTGGAGAGAGACCGGGATTTGATAAATCAAAGGTCCGTTGCTACAACTGTCAACAAAATGGACACTTTGCAAGAGAGTGTACCAATGAAAGATTTGAACAGATTCAGAACAGGCCTACTCAACAGAATGGGAGTGGAAATGAAATAAAGGCCATGATGTCTCAACAGAACGGTGGGTATAATTGGAATGTACAAGTTGAGGAAGTGATTGAGCAAGCGAATCTGGTGAATATTGAGACTGGAAGATGTGACAAAGAACCCATGGAGGACCAAGCGTACATGGCAGAAGTGAATGATCAGCTCTCAGAGGTATGTTCTGAAACTCAATGTGAAAAACTATCTGATCAACTGAAAGCTTTAACCGATCAGTTTGTTAGTTTGGATAAAGAATTAAAAACGTTAAAAGAGGAACATCATTATTCAAAAACTAAAGAAAATAGCTATTCGGTAAAAGTAAAAGCTAGTGAAAAAGACATAAGAAGCCTTAAGGCCACCCTAGCTGAAAAAATACAAGTCATTGATCTTAGCTATGAAGTTGTAGAAGAAAAGACCAAACTGATAGCTGAATATGATTAACAGATAGCTGTTTACCAGGTGAAAGTGGTGGAATTGAACAGGAAAATTGAACAATTTAGGAATTCCTCAGTAATGCTTGATCATATATTGAGTGTTCAACGTTCCCCAATTAAAAAAGGGGGAATTGGATACACTGAAGTTCCACCACCATTCAATAATAATTATACTTATAATCCTAGTAATCAGCAATCCGTTTGTGTTGAAGTTGATTAGACAGTTCCAATCAAAGTCTCTTCAAACAATACCGAGGTTAATGTGAGTGAAGTGGCTCAGACAAGTTTGAATGTCACTAGTCCTGGTTCATCAAATTCGAACAAAGCTTTTGAATCTGTTACGATGAAAGATGACGTTGTATTACTCAAACGGGGGGAGGATTACAAGTTTGATGAAAAGAAATCTTCCTTAAACCCATTTGTTCCTCCCTACGTGAGACAGACTGAAAGTAACACAACCTCATCGTCAATAACAACTTTCGATACGAACGTTCAAAGGAACACAAGTCTTTCGAACAAGAGTTGTTTTAGATGCAACAGGGTAGGACACCTTGTCAATGACTGTCCTCTGAAAAGGAGGAATTCTAGAAATATGAGGCCAACTAAAACTGAGAATAAAACGAACTTTAAAACCGATGTTGGTAAGAATACTAATGCATCCAACTTTAATCGTTGGAAAAATTCAAGATTTCATAGAAACCAACCTCATTTTTTCCCAAGTAACCACAGATCGGGTAATTTTGAATCAATTACAGCAAGAAACTCAAGGATGTTTGGATGGCCGTATAACCAGTTTTCTAGAAATCTTCCATTCAGTTCAAATGGAAACTATCCTCAATAGAACTTTAGGCAACCAAGGAGTTGGATGCCATTTAACAGGTTTGACCAACCCAAGACCAGAAGGTCTTGGGTCCCCCGCTTCTAACTCATATCTTTAATTGTGCAGGAATAGTCGAACAGGACTATAAACAACATGTGGGTTGTCGAAAGTGGCTGTTCCCGGCACATGACAGGTAACAAAAAATTGTTATGTGATTGGAAAACTGTTGTAGGTTCCCAGCCGGATCTACACGGAAATATCTCGTATTACGTAGGTGCGGAATCCCTACGTAAGATGATACGAGTGTTAGATGCGATATACGTTAAACCCAAGTACAAAGACACGTTACAATACTCAATAGACACGTTGTATTGCAAATCCTTTAACACGTGATAGCCCAATCACAATTACACGTATTGAACCACTGTTTCAAAATAACCCGTACATCAAACATATATAGTTATCGACAACTTCGCCTAACAGGCTAGGCGAAGTTGTTGATAACTTCGCTTGTTCCACAAGTTCGCTTATAACAGGCGAACTTGTGAGACAAGTTATCTAAAACACATAAACAAATCCAACTAACACGATTACAGACACTAGATACTGAACTACTGACATCATGTACCAACAGACTCCCCCTTGGCAGTAGGTTCATATCTCTAACTTCAATCACGTGTCTTGTAATCCCAAAACTCGAGTCACTCGTCTTCAAGCATGAACTCCTTCTCTGACACAAACGGAAACTACTCTCTGATATTTCTTGCCTTCTTCTTTCCATGCCGGAATATAGAATATCTTTTTCTCGTTCAGCACCTGCAAGTCAGCTTGAGACAAATTCACCAAGTGCATTGGATCATACACTCTCAGCAACTCTTGTTCATCTTCATCCTCCATCACCGCTTCAGCTATTTCACTATCGACATACCACCATTTCAGATTCTTTAAGACATCCTTGGGCATTTGTTTCATCGGCACTTCTTTTAAACACCGGATCGGCTTATACTTCATTATCATCCAAGGTTTGCCATCAGCTCTCATACCTCTGTCTTTATCTTCAACGAGCTTTCCTTTCTACGGCTTTAATAACTCGAACTTTTTCTCTTTTATACTTTCTTTCCAAACGATCTTCCCAATAATCCTAGCCATATTATCATCACTCCTGTTTATCAACCCCAACTTGGCTAAGTACTTCACCTCACACTCCGGCAAGGTATTAAACGATCTCAACAATCTCTTGAAATACTGAACTCCATCAAAACGTTTAATCACAAACAGCCTCAACTGCTCATCGTATAACCAGCATATAATCCCTTTCTTCGATTCAGCATACCCTTTGATGTTGTAATTCTTCTTAAACATAGTTGGGACCGCTGGTTTCTTTGTCTTTACAAACCATTTAGCATAGCATTCTTTCCGTCTTGGCTGCTCTTCCCATTCAGTCTCCTCGCTTCCCGTATCTTGACCCAAATTTGACTTATCAACTTCTGGAATTTCATGCTCAATGTTATCCTCCACAATCTCTCCCTCTTCAACCTCACTGTCAATCACAATCTCAGCCCCTATCTTCTCAATTTCTTCAATTGGTAACACATTGTCGTCACCTTCAATATCAACATCCACCATCTCCTCATCATCCACTGCCACCACGTCATCACCCCCCGATTCACCAGTTGCACCAGTAGACTCCCCCTGAGATGTGGAAGTCCCAAGAGCTTGTTCAGTTCTTGGTAACTCACCACCTGCACCTTTCGATGCATTGGGATCATCGTCTCGATCATTCCTCTTCATCGTCCTCAACTAGTCACCTTTGCAGCTCGTCTCCCCCTGAGATGCCAAGAACTGTTTCAAGGCATCAAAAAGTTTTCCGTGCTCAATCAGGAGGGACGACTGAATCTGATTCTCTGCAACAAGGCGCTGAATAGCATGAGTCTGGATCAGATTTATTCTCGACTGCTCCGCCACGACCTTTTCAAGAGCTGCTATTCTGTCCGAGTCAGATAAGGTTGCATCAAAATCAAAACTCATATGAGAGGTGTCTTGAGCATACGGTGAAGGGATTCCCAAAGTAGCCGGAACATCAGAAACCGGCATAAAAGTAACTGCAGGTGGTATCGAAACAGATAACCCTGCAGTGGCAACCAGCGTCGACTCAACGAATCTTGCAACGACCTCCGATGGAGTAAGTGTAGGAGGTGGCAAGGACACAATTTCTGGAGTCGAAAGCTGAAATGTGGTAAGTGGAATGCCAAAAGAAGATGCTGTTGTCAAAACGGGGGCACCTGAGGTGATCAGTCCTGTCACAGGCAACGATGCAGGGACCATAGTCATACCAGATAGAGCAGGTGGAGAGAAACGAACCACCCTCGAGCTTTCACCAGCTCCCGATCCTTCACCCGTTCTTGACCTCTTAGATCGACGAATCAAACGACCCAACTCCTCCTCAAAATCAGATTCACTGTCATCTGTATCTTTCTTTCTTTTCCCATGAATCCTTTCTTGAGCGACCAGTATTTGTCTTGCTTCAGCAACATCATCAGCTGAGGAGTCAGAATCGGTTCTTTCAGAATCAGCTACAGTCGTAGCTACCATCGACACATCCATACTAGAAACCTGCGCAACTGAGACCTGAACCTCTTCCTCAGGATCAACTCGTTCCATGTCAAAAAATCCTTGGCCACCAAAAGCAGCTTCAAGGTCTACGTGTTCCTCCGGTGCCACAACAGGAGCATCAGGCAATGCTTGTTGAGAAACAGCAGCCTGTTGCGGTGCCGGATCCCGAAACTCGTCCCCACGAGGAGCAACATACGCCGGGTTGATCAAATACCCAAATAGCGGAGTATGTCGTGGACGTAGCTCTGGTTTACTTCGAGCACTCGATGCTCTGCACTGTGCGAATATCCTCTTGCTGACGCTTTCAACATAACGAATCGGTCGGCGCTGAGGTAGCGAAGGAGCTACGTGATTCAAGATCATTTGTAAAAATCGAGGATACATCAAGAATCTTTCACGAGCCACCACTCGTCTCTGACGGTCTATTTCATAGAACACCATCTGACTGAAGCTGTAACGCTTGTTGTAAGTCAGTGCTGTCATTGCCGACTGCATCGTCGCACCCATCCCGTCCGTACCAGCCTTTCTACCCGACATGCACACGATCATCACGTGCATGAGAAAGCGCCATTGGTCCAACAAAAATCCCTTGCGTCTCTGAGTGTCACCCAATAGACCAGAATAGCCCATTCTTAAAAATGCACCGTCTCTGAATGGAGCAACAAAGTCTGTAGGATCATCTCTCGTTTCATCCTCAAACTGCAAGGCGACCCTTATCTGCTCAGAAGAGAACTGCACCATCTGGTTGTTAACGGTGGCGCGCATAACTGGGGGCTCGACTCTACAATCGTATTCAACCGTCTGCCAGAAGTCTTCTATGTTTGGCAGAGAAATGGGCAGAGTTGTAGTAATAGCATGGAAGATACGCGAGCGGATAAGAAAGGTGATGATCTCACGATAATCATCAACACCGCTAGCATCCGGGTCCAGTGTGATATACATATTGTGCCCCGGAAAGAACTGACGGTTGTTATCACCGCCTTCGTCACCACCAGCACCACCGGCTCCTGCTACAGCTGCCATATCTGCACCACAAACGATCTAAGTTAGAGAATCGTCAAGGCAGATCGTAACTTCGCTTATTACCATGAGCGAAGTTAAGATAAACATTAGTGTGCAAGCGAAGTTAGACATAGGGCGAAGTTGAGCACAACTTCGCCTATACAATAACTTCGCCTGACAACAGATTAACTTTTAAATAATATTTAAAGCATCAGGCGAAGTTAAGCCTAAGGCGAAGTTAAGGATAACTTCGCCTAATCATAACTTCGCCCCTTGAACAACTTCGCCCCTGATTAATTAAAATTTAAAGTAACAGGCGAAGTTAAGCCTTAGGCAAAGTTGAGAACAACTTCGCCTAAACTATAACTTCGCCTGAAATGAAACGGCAAAGGTTTAGACGGCCAAACGATGTGAATTTGGTGAATTTGGTGATTGTGGACAATAAAGACATGATACTAAAGAGATCTAGACGATCACATTAGTTACAAACACGTTAAAATAAGTTTGAAAAGTGGGTGTTTAAAAGTTTGCAAGAACGAGATCTCGAATCGGACCGAAACGGCATCTTATTAACGTAATTAACATTGATTATACATTTCCCCGACCCTACACACCTTTAATACGGATTGAAATTGAGAAAAAATAACAGGTGTTGATTCGAGTAAACAAGTTCGCTGAGGATAATGATAAGTTCGCCTGAATTTTGAGAATATGAAAGGTTTGACTAAATTGACCCTTATATAGGATTTAAATTATACAGGCGAAGTTAGGGTTAACTTCGCTTACCCCTTAACTTCGCCTGTTATCAACTTCGCTTAGTTTTAGAATTTACACAACAGTCCTTATAAATTTGAACATTATTCAATTGTCCTTTAAAAACTTCCTTTAAAGAGTTAAATGTTACGATCAAAGACCAAGTAACCAAGTTTTCAACCATAAAACAAAATATGCAATGAAAATTTTAGAAGTAAAATACACGGGATCAAATTTCAGTCTTGACAGGGACTAACATGTTTTAGAAAAGATCCGAACAGGAATCATACTAATTAGATGGCTGTCACATAGATCCATGTTTAGCTGTATTATGACATAAAGAAACAGGTTGTAAGCAGGGAAACAACTTAGTATGGTATTCATCGCTTCTGTGATACGGGTTAGGTTCAATTAAGCTCAAATATAAATGGACACCACATCAGAGATTGTGATGCCTCCTATCTATTCTCAAAGCGTATCTGGCTTTCCCCAAGTCACCCCGAGTTGACCTCGACCCGTAGTGTCTGATTAAGCTGTAAATACATCTTGATCTTTTAGAGTCTTCGTCTCGTTCTCGTTCTTGCCTCTTGATTGATAAGTATAACATAATAGACTTTAGAATGCTTAATACATTTTTTTTAATAACGATTTACATAGCTTCAAACAGTAGACTACTGCAAGTCCCGAATCTGGATCACTGCAGTCTCTTGACACACTATCTTCTCGGGAATCAGAACACTCACGGGCTCGTGTATGACTGGGTAATCACTTTTCTGCCTATCATTCAGAAAGATATATATGGAGACATACACAACTCTTAATGAGTTGTCCCTTTAAATCGAGAAGATTTAGTTAGTATCACTTCTACTTTTATGCACCATAAAAAGCTACCATAACATACAATGACTGTTCTAGAGTCTTTTAGGCCTAATAACTTCACTAGTTAAGCACACAGAAATAGTTTGTGAATCATTTTCCAAGGTTGGATCAATTTTCTTGTAAACATAGTATTGAAACTTCTTACGAAGTTATAGACTTGAAAAATTATTTCATCTCCCAAAAAAAAAATTTTAATTCTATCGCCCCGATCAAGTCAAAGTCATCAGGTAAACGGCTATCCTGAAGATCCAATGGATCAGCAGGACCGACCACATACGAATATGCGTCCTTTTAACTAAGTATGAACGACTACTTTTCAGCGAAAGAGTAAAAACACATCATAAACCGCCCCAGTCGTTTAAAAACACATCATAAACCGCCCCAGTCGTTTTCAGTCATCTGGTTAATGGCTATCCTTATAATCTACTGGTAGAAGTGAGGACCAAACACATCCGTAGATATGTCCTTCAAACTGAAGCAACCGACATAATTCTAAGCGATAGTGATTTTTTTTAAGTAAAAACGAAAAATACGGTTACTCGGGATTGATCATCCCATTAAACTCAACAAGGTTTTGAAAACGAGTTCTGTCAAACGCTTTAGTAAAAAGATCAGCGAAATTATCTAACGAATCAACCTTTTCGAGCACTATTAATTTCTTCTCAACACAATCCCGTATAAAATGATGACGAATGTCAATGTGTTTAGTTTTGCTGTGCTTTACGGGATTGTTAGTTACTGAGATCGCTGCTGTGTTATCAATGCAAATAGGAGTTTGAGTGAAATTCAGACCGTAATCGCGCAATTGCTGTTGTATCCAAAGAACCTGGGAGCAGCAGTTTGATGCTGCCATGTACTCTGCTTCACAGGTAGAAATGGCTACAGAGGTCTGCTTTTTGCACTGCCAAGACACCAATCTTCCTCCCAGAAACTGGCATCCACTGGTTGTCGACTTTCGATTCTGATTGCAACCTCCATAGTCAGAATCCGTGTAAGCAACCAAGTCTAGGTCTCCCCCTTTCGTGTACCACAATCCCAGCTTAGGCTTGCCTTTGAGATACCGCAGTATTCTCTTCACTCCCTTCATGTGAGATTCCTTTGGGCTTGCCTGAAATCGAGCACAGAGACAAACTGCCAACATAATGTCAGGTCTAGATGCAGTTAGATACATTAAAGAACCTATGATTGCTCGATATTGGGTGGGGTCCACATCTGCGTCACTGTCTGAATCAGCACCTAGCTTGTGGTTGACGCAAACCGGAGTATCAAATGGAGTGCTGTCCTCCATCTTGAAGCGTTTGAGAACGTCTTGGATATATTTAGTTTGATGGATGAACATCCCCTCCTTCTTCTGATCAACCTGCAATCCTAAAAAAAAAGTTAATTCACCCATTGCACTCATTTCAAACCTCCTTTTCATGACTTCCTCAAATTCCTGACACATGGCGACTTTTGAAGCAGCAAAGATGATGTCGTCCACGTAGACTTGAACTAGGAGAAAATCTCCCCCCTGTCTTTTGACAAATAGCGTGCTGTCGATCTTTCCTCTTTCAAACCCATTCTCAAGTAAGTAATTAGACAAGGTTGCATACTAGGCACGAGGGGCCTGATGTAGCCCATATAGCGCTTTACTTAGCTTGTACACGTGATCAGGAAAGTCTGGGTCAGGAAAACCCGGAGGCTGCTCAACGTACACAACCTCATCGACTTTACCGTTAAGAAACGCACTTTTCACGTCTAACTGGAACACATTCATCTCATTGTGTGCAGCAAATGCCAAAAACAAACGAATCGCTTCCAACCTTGCCACAGGAGCAAACACTTCATTGTAGTCGATCCCTTCTTGCTGATTAAACCCTTTTACGACCAGCCTCGCCTTGTTCCTGATGATTATCCCTTTCTCATCTCTCTTACATTTGAAAACCCATTTGGTGCCAATCGCATGCACATTCTTCGGTTTTGCAACCAATTTCCATACCTCCATCTTCTCGAACTGGGCTAACTCTTCTTGCATGGCTTCTACCCACGAGCTATCTTTTAGAGCCATTTGATAGTTCTTTGGTTCAACCTGGCTGATGAAGCAGGTGTACAAGCACTCGTTAATGATGCCTGTTTCTTTAATGCTTGCGTAAACACAGGTGTGCTCATTCAAGCTTCGTCTTGTTTGTACACCATCAGACAGATCACCTATCACGTTCTCTAAAGGGTGATTTTTGTGAACTCCAGTAGTCAGAACCGAACTGACTTGAAGATTATCTTCCAGGTTCGAAGAGAGTTCATCAATGGGCGATTGTTGTTGAGAGTGAAAAGGGTTGTAAAATTCTTCTTCAGTAGAGGCGGCAGGAGCATTAACTGCACTTGATGTGGAAGGTTGACTTTCATTGTATCGTGGACGTTGCACAATATTTTCCTCCTCGTCATACATGATCTGTGAAGCAATTTTCTCATCAACTTCTGCACAATCCAAATAAGGCACATTAAAAGATTTAAACAGTCTATCATAGTCAAAAGCTTCAGCGGGTCCCGTGCTGGGCATTGGTGGTTTGTAACTCGTGATGTCGGTGTTACGTACCACTTCAACCTTGCTGTTCGATAAATTAAAGACTCTTCTGTTGGGTGTCCCAACAACATATCCGACTAAAATACCTTCGTCGGCTTTCTCACCAAATTTAGAGTCTGTCTTTAATATCGTACATGGGGACCCGAATGGTTCGAGACCATTCAAGTTTGGCTTTCGACCATGCATAAGTTCATAACAAGTTTTATTTAGCCTTTTAACAGTTAAAACACGATTAAGGATATAACAGGCTGTGGCAACTGCTTCAGCCCAGAACACCACGGGAAGTCTAGCATCAGCCAACATGATTCTGGCTCCTTCAATTAGCGTCCTGTTCTTCCTCTCAGCCACCCCATTTTATTGCGGAGTATACGGGGCGCTGTACTGGTGTTCTATCCCTTTCTGTAAGCAGAATAGCTCCATCTGGTAGTTTTTGAACTCTGTCCCATTATCACTCCTGATGTAGTTAACCTTTCTCCCCATAATATTCTCAACCTTGGTAATCAAGTTAATTACCAACTGAACCGTCTCATCCTTTGTCTTCAGAAAATACACCCAAGAGTATCGCGAGTAATCATCAGTTACTACCAAGCAGTATGAAGTTCCACCAAGACTCTTTACATTCACGGGACCAAAGAGATCCATGTGAAGTAGGTCTAGTGTATTGACAATTGAGTTAACCATCTTGGAGTGATGAGGTTTCTTGTGTTGTTTTCCCTTCTTGCACGATAAGCATTGATCTTCAAAGTTGAAATTCTTTAAGGGAACACCAATCACCAGCCCATTCTTGACAATGTAGTTCATTTTTCGAAGATGTATATGCCCCAGTCTTCGATGCCATAACTCGGACTCAGATTCAGTTGCCTTTGACAGAAGACATGATTCTTCTGTTGTCATCTCAGTTGACCTCATATCCATGACGTATGTGTTCTTTTCTCTTGGAGCCTTCATCACCACCCATGCCTCTGGTATCTTGAAACCAGGACACAGAACAATTGCTTCATTTTTGGTAAAGTGCACTGTGTACTCTTTGTCACAAATCTGAGATACGCTCAACAAATTATGCTTCAATTCCTCAACAAAATTCACCTTTTCCAATTTCATTTTTCCATTTGTTACGGTTCCAATACCAGTAATTCTACCTCCGCTCTCTCCAGCGAAACTAACTCTTCCTCCTTGAACAGGTTTCCATTCATGTAACAAATTCTTGTTACCAGTCATGTGTCGGGAACAGCCACTATCTACAACCCACAGATCGTTTACAGTCCTGTTCAACTGTTCCTGCACGATTAAAGCAAAGGATTAAAATCTGGGGACCCAAGACCTATTGGTCTTGGGTCGATTAAATCTGTTAACTGGCATCCCATACCTTGGTTGTCCAAAGTTTGTTTGAGAATGATTTCTGTAAGTTCTGTAAGGATACCTTCTTGCGAATTGACTATGAGGCCATCCAAACCTTAGTGGATTAACAGAATTAAATCTGTTTGTTTGTCTGTTAACCGGGTAAAACTGAGATCGATTTCTTTGAGGTCTTGGATTAGTCCAATGTCTGAACTTTGGTGAGTTTGTATTCCTACCAGTATAGTAATTACCATTCGTTTTATTTTCAGTTTTCGGAGGCCTCATTCCTTTTAATTCTCTTTGATTTAGAGCGCAATTAGCAATTAGGTGTCCGATTTGATTGCATCTGAAACAACTCCTGTGTTCAACCTTTGTCTCAACAGTTGTTTCAGATATTGAGGTTGCATTACTATTCGTTTGTCTAACATATGGTGGGACAAACGGGTTTAGGGGAGAGTTCTTTTCAGTTGGCTTATATTCCTTCCCACGTTTTAGTAACACTACCTCTTCTTTTATCTCACTAGATTCGGATGTCTTGTCCGAATTTGATGAGACAGAACTAGGGACAGAAATCTTAACATTCGAAACAGGCCTAACTTCGGGTTCTTTAACCGAAACTTTAACAGGAACTGTCTGACCAATTTCAACATCAACAGATTTCTGATTACTAGGATCATACGTATAGTTATGGTTATATGGTGGTGGAACTTCAGAATATCCAATTCCCCCTTTTTAACTGGGGAACGTTGAATACTTACGATGTGATCAAGCATTGCTGAGGAGTTTCTAAATTGTTCAATTTTTCTGTTTAATTCCACCACTTTTACCTGGTAATCAGCTATCTGTTTATCCCTGTCAGCAATTAGTTTGGTTTTTTCTTCTAACACTTCATAACTAAGATCAATTACTTGTATTTTTTCAGCTAGACTGGCTTTAAGACTTCTGATATCTTTTTCACTAGCTTTTATTTTTACCGAGTAACTGTTTTCTCTAGTTTTAGTGTAATGATGATCTTCTTTTAATGTTTTAAATTGAGCGTCCAAACTAACAAAATGATCAGTTATTGTTTTCAATTGTTCAGACATATTTTCACATTTCATACAAGGGAGTTCAGAACTTACCTCAGAAAGCTGATCGTTCACTTCTGCCATGTAAGCTTGATTTTCTCCCGTCACTTTCTCACTCCCTGCAGTTTCGATGTTCACCAAATTTGTCTGTTCGAAGACTTCCTCAACCTGTAGATTCCAGTTATACCCACTATTGTGTCTAGATACCATAGCCTTATTTTCACTATCTCCCCCATTCTGTTGTGTAGGCCTGTTCCGACTACGTTCTACTCTCTCATTGGTACATTCCTTGGCAAAGTGACCATTTTGTTGACAGTTGTAGCACCGAACCTTTGATTTGTCAAACCCTGGTCCTTCTCCAACAAACTTTCTGCCTGTCTTCTTCATGAATCTCTTAACCCTTCTTACTATCATAGCCATCTGCCATTGCAGGTCCATCTCTTCTAGATCATCAGCATCGATCTGATCATAGTCTTCATCTAAAGTTGCAGGGTCGACTATTTTACCTTTGATGTAATTTTTGTAAGATGCAATGAAGGATGCATAGAGAGCAAACTGCTGTTCAGCTGATTTAACACTCATGGGCATCTGTGAGTATTTGTTGGTTGGAGCATTTGATGAAAAGTTACCAGTTGTGGCTTGAGGTTTTGAAGAATTACTTCCTCCAGCTACAAAACATACATCACCGTCCAAGTTGAGAGTCACATGACCATCTTGAGTTGAGTTTGAGCTTGAGTCTCCCTTTGAGTAGTAAGCAGTTGATTCTGACCTTGAAGTTGAACTTGAACTAACTTTTGCACCGTACATTCCCGGATCCTGAACCTGATCAGTTGGTGTCTCTTTCCGAACCATGTTTAGTTCAAAAGTTCATAATTTATTGACTGCTGTTTCCAAATCAATATCGGCAAACTCTTTATCTTCTCTCATCAAAACCGTGTACATTTCCCATTTCGGTGGAAGAGCATCAAGGAGTTTCTCTACTATCTCCTCTTCTTTGTATACAATGGAGTAATTGCTGAGTTCGGTCATCAGGTGATAATATCTTGTGATGATGTCATCGAGTGATTCATTTTTCAAATATTTGAACACCGAGAATTGGGTTTTTAGCAGCTTAATTTTGGATGCACGTATACCCACATTACCTTCATATCGGTTTTCTAGAGCTTCCCATAGCTCTCTAGCAGTTTTGTATTTCTTGAAGGTGTGTAGAATCTCTTGTGAAAGAGCCATGGTGATTGCTGCATGTGCTTTACTCTCTGCCTCATACATCTTCTTTTCTTCCTCTTCCATCTTATTGTACTTCTTAATCTGATCACGACCCTCAAACAAGGCCGTTGGTGGAATGTATCCATCTTGAATACACACCCACATCTTAGCATCTTGATATTTAACATACTGCTCAAAACGATCTTTCCAAGCCACGAAATCGGTACCCTTAAGCATTTTCGGAGCCTTAGTAGCTGAACCTGCTTCCACCTTCATCTTCACCAGTTCCGTAATGTTTATAGAAGTCATCTTTGAAAGAAATACGACTCGAAAACACAAAGAAACTCAAAAATAATATTTTATTATTCTGAACAGTACCCAGTAGGCGAAGTTATGATTAACTTCACTTAAGTTTAACTTCGCTTATACTCAACTTTGCTAAAAACCTTAACTTCGCTTACTTCTTAACTTCGCCTGATGTTAACTTCGCTTAATGACAACTTCGCTTAATTCAAGCGAACTTGAGAGACAGGCGAAGTTAATGATAACTTCGCTTAAACTTATATCTTCGCCTAAACCCTACAAACAGTGGCGGCAACTTCGCCTGATGAACACAAGGTTTTTGCAGGTTTGATTTTGACGTACTGCGAGGTATGCGAAGGTGTAATGGGTTATTCTTGATGGTGGGAGATGGGTAGGACACAAAAACTCGATATTTCAACGTAAACTCGTCCCGCGAATAGTCGAACGGAACGATTTCTACACTCGTGTGATAATCCCGAACCACACAATCACGAACAAATGCTCTGATACCAATTGTAGGTTCCCAGCCGGATCTACACGGAAATATCTCGTATTACGTAGGTGCGGAATCCCTACGTAAGACGATACGAGTGTTAGACGCGATATACGTTAAACCCAAGTACAAAGACACATTACAATACTCAATAGACACGTTGTATTGCAAATCCTTTAACACGTGATAGCCCAATCACAATTACACGTACTGAACCACTGTTTCAAAATAACCCGTACATCAAACATATATAGTTATCGACAACTTCGCCTAACAGGCTAGGCGAAGTTGTTGATAACTTCGCTTGTTCCACAAGTTCGCTTATAACAGGCGAACTTGTGAGACAAGTTATCTAAAACACATAAACAAATCCAACTAACACGATTACAGACACTAGATACTGAACTACTGACATCATGTACCAACAACTGTTCAATGAGGAAGAGTTAGCTTTGCAGGAGAAAGTGGAGGAAGAATTATTGGAATTGGTACTGTTACGAACGGGAGAATCAAGTTGGAGAAGGTTAATTTTGTGTAAGAGTTAAAGCACAATCATTTGAGTGTCTTTCAGATATCCTGGTTTCAAGATCCCTGAAACCTGGATCGTGATGAGAGCTCCAAGAGAGAAGAACACATATGTGATGGACATGCCGTCAACCGAGATGGCAATGAAAGAATCATGTCTTTTGTCAAAAGCAACGGAGTCTGAGTCGGAACTGTGGCACCGAAGAATGGGTCATATCCATCTTTGAAAGATGAGCAATATTGTTAAGAATGGGCTGGTACTTGGGGTTCCTTTAAAAAGTTTCAACTTTGAAGATCAATGTTTTTCATGCAAGAAAGGAAAGCAGCACAAGAAACCACATCACTCCAAAAGGGTTAACTCAATTGTCACACCTTTGGACTTGCTTCACATGGACTCTTTGGTCCCATAAATGTCAAAAGTCTAGGTGGAACGTCATATTGCTTGGTTGTAACCGATGATTACTCGCGTTACTCATGGGTTTATTTTCTGAAGGCAAAATATGAAACAGTTCAGTTGGTAATTAACTTGATTACCAAAGTGGAAAATATTGTTGGGGGAAAGGTCAAGTTCATCAGAAGTGACAACGGCACAGAATTCAAGAACTATCAAATGGAGATGTTTTGTTTGCAGAAAGGGATTGAACATCAGTTTAGCGCACCATATACTCCGCAACAAAATGGGGTAGCTGAAAGGAAGAACATAACTCCAATAGAAGGGGCCAGGACTATGTTGGCAGACGCTAAACTTCCCGTGGTGTTCTGGGCTGAGGTTGTTGCCACGGCCTGCTATATCCTTAATCGTGTTTTAACTGTTAAAAGATTAAATAAAACTTGTTATGAAATAATGCATGGTAGAAAGCCTAATCTAAAAGGTCTTGAATCTTTTGGGTCCCCGTGTTCGATTTTAAAGACTTACTCAAAATTTGGTGAGAAAGCTGATGAAAGTATTCTCGTGGGCTACGTTGTTGGGACTCCCAACAGAAGAGTCTTTAATTTATCGAACAACAGGGTTGAGGTGGTCTGTAACACTGACATTACAAGTTACAAATCACCAAAGCCTAGCATGGGACCAGCAGAGGCCTTCGACTATGATAAGTTATTCAAATCTTTTAATTTGCCTTACTTGGATTTTGCAGACACAGATGAAAGAATGGCCACTCAGATGCTATTCGATGAAGAAGAGGCCATCGTGCATCGTCCGCAGTATAGTGAAAAACAATCTACCACTCCTAGTGCTGTTGAATCGCCTGCTGTCTCAAGTGATGATGACTTTTTCAATCCGTTTCACACTAAACAAAACTCAGATGAAATTTCTTCGAATCTTGAAGAAGACTTAGAAGTTGGTCCCGTTCAAACTACTAGAATCCACAAGAATCATCCCTTGGAGAACGTGATCAGTAATCCTTCTGATGGTGTGCGAACCAGAAGAAGTTTGGAGGAAAACACATGTGTGTATGCAAGCATTAAAGACACTGGTATTATGAATGAATGCTTGTATGCCTGTTTCATCAGTCAGATTGAACCAAAGAACTATCATATGGCATTGAAGGATAGCTCGTGGGTAGAAGCCATGCAAGAAGAACTGGCTCAGTTTGACAAAATGGAAGTATGGTGTTTGGTTGAAAAGCCACGAGATGTTAATGCAATAGGTACGAAGTGGGTATTCAAATGCAAGAGAGATGAGAAAGGGGTAATCATTCGTAACAAGGAAAGATCAGTTGTCAGAGGGTTTAACCAACAAGAAGGGATCGACTACAATGAAATATTTGCTCATGTGACAAGATTGGAGGCAATTCGACTGTTCTTGGCCTTTGCTGCACACAAAGAGATGAAACTGTTTTAGTTGGATGTTAAAAGTGCATTTCTAAATGGAAAAGTCGATGAAGTGGTATATGTCGAGCAACTTCTAGGTTTTCCTGACCCAGACTTTCCTGATCATGTGTACAAGCTCAGTAAAGCATTATATGGCCAACATCAGGCCCCACGAGCTTGGTACGCAACTTTGTCAGATTATTTGCTGGAAAATGGGTTTGAAAGAGGAAAGATCGACAGTACATTGTTTGTAAAGAGGAATGGGAATGATTTTCTTCTCGTCCATGTCTATGTGGACGATATCATCTTCGCTGCCTCAAAAATTTCTATGTGTCAGGAGTTTGAAGCGGTCATGAAGAAAAGGTTTGAGATGAGCGCCATGGGTGAATTAACTTTCTTTTTGGTTTTACAGGTAGATCAGAATAAGGATGGCATGTTCATTCATCAAACTAAATATGTTCACGATGTGCATAAGCGTTTCAAGATGGACGATAGCACCCCATTTGACACTCCAATCTGTGTCAACCACAAACTAGGTGCTGATTTCGAAAGTGATGAAGATGTGGATTCCACTCAGTATCGAGCTATTATAGGTTCTTTGATGTATTTAACTGCCTCTAGACCTGACATTATGTTTGCAGTTTGTCTTTGTGCTCATTTTCAGGCCAACCCAAAGGAATCGCACATGAAGGGAGTGAAGAGGATTTTGCGATATCTTAAAGGAAAGCCTAAGTTGGGTCTCTGGTATCCAAAAGGAGGAGAACTGGATCTGGTAGCATACACTGACTCTGACTATGGAGGATGCAATCAGAACAGGAAGTCAACAACCGGTGGCTGTCAGTTTCTTGTAGGAATATTGGTGTCATGGCAGTGCAAGAAGCAGACCTCTGTAGCCATATCCACCTACGAAGCAGAATACATGGCAGCATCGAACTGCTGCTCCCGGGTTTTATGGATACAACAAAAAATGCGCGATTATGGTCTGAATTTCACTCAAACTCCTGTTTGCATTGATAACACTGCTGCTATCTCAGTAACTAACAATTCCGTTAAACATAGTAAAACAAAACATATTGACATTCTTCATCATTTCATACGGGATTGTGATGAGAAGAAATTAATCGTGCTTGAAAAGGTTGATTCACTGGATAACTTTGCTGATCTTTATACAAAAGCTTTTGACCGATCTCGTTTTCAAAACCTTATTGAGCTTAATGTGATGATCAATCCCGAGTAACCGTGTTCTCTTTGCGTGTTTGTTAAAAAAATAAAAATAAAATAAAAAAACTTCTCTATCACTGAAAATTATGTCGGTAGCTTAAGTTTGAAGGACATATTCTTGAATATGTTTGGTCCTTGCATCTACTTGTAGACTAAAATGATAGTCATTAACTGAATAACTGAAAGCAACCAGGGTGGTTTAAGACGAGTGTTTATTCCTTCGCTGAAAATTATGTCGATTATACTTAGTCGGAGGGACACATATTCATATATGGTTGGTTATGCTAATCCACTGGATTTTTAGGATAGCCATTTACCTTAAGACTTAGAAATGATCGGGGCGTCTGAATATATTTTTCTTTGGGAAATGATATATTTTTTCAGTATATAGCTTCGCACGAAGTTTCAAAATTGGTGTTAAACAGAAAATTGATCCAACCCTTGGAAAGTGATAGATAAACTGATTTTGTGTGCCTAACAGGTAAAGTTATTAGGCCTAAAAGACTCTAGAACAATCATTGTCTGATATGGTAGCTTTCTATGGTGCGTAAAAGTAGCAGTGATACAAACTAAACTTACTCGATTTACTATGGAGAGTCATTTTGAAATGTGCATGTCTCCACATATATCTATCTGAATGATAGGCAGAAAAGGATTACCCAGTCATACATGAGCCCGTGAGTGTCTAGATCCCTGTGAAGATTGTGTTTTTTTTTTCTGCAGTGATCCAGATTCGGGACTTGCAGGTGTTTGTTATGGTTATATCAAAAAAAAAATTATTATCATTATGTCTTACGAAGTTCATCAAGTCACAAATATCAAGGATGAGGCACCGACTGAGTCTTATGAAAGCAAATTGAAAGGATTGTAAAGACGACTTGTGTATAATGTTTGATCAGACACTACGGGTCGAAGTCAAATCGGGGTGATCTGGGGAAAGCCAAATACGCCTTGAGAATAGATAGGAGGCATCACAATTTTTCAAGTGATGTCCATCTAAATTTTGAGCTTAATTGAACATAATCCGTATCACAGAAGCAATGAAAACCATACTAAGTTTTATACCTGCCTATAAACTGTTTCTCTATGTCATAATAACGCTGAACATGAACCCGTGTAAAAACCTCTTAATCAATATGATTCATGTTCGGATCTTTTCTAAAACATGCATGGTTTCTGAAAGACTGAAATTTGATCCCGTCCTTCTATTTAACTTTTGTTACGTAGTATGTTATATGGGTTATCTTCATTGTGTTTAAACTAAAATCTTGGTTACTCGTTTTTGATCAATTTATAATCTAAACTTCGTTGTGGCGAAGTTATCCTCCAGGCGAACATACTAATAGGGCGAAGTTACCATAAATTCGCCATTGGGTTTTTCTAAACAGTATATAAGGCCAACACAGGTCAAACTAGGTCAAACCTTTGTTTCTTAAACCCGCGGCGTACTTAACCTTTGAATCAACTTCATTGTAATCCGTTTCTCGTCTGCAATTAAGGTTCTTCGGCCTCTCTTGAATCATAATTTATATCTTTTGGTTGTTAATCAGTTCCACAATGTCTGTTTTTAATCAGTTTTATTGAAAAACCTTTATGACACTAACTCTCATCGGTTTAAGATTGTTTTGATGATAAATAGCTATTCAAAACCTTAATCGCACCTTCCTATGCATCTTGTCAATCTCTGATTGTCCATATTTTCACCTCACGGGGCCTGGAATTGCACCGTTCGTGCAGTGAAGTTGTGATGGGCGAAGTTAATTCTAAATTCGCCTATATGAGAACTTCGCTGCATAAACTTTCTGTCAACCTCTCTAACTTTGCTTGAGTGTTACGTTGGTTAAACCTCTGTTATCTGTTACCTGCACACCATGTTGAGTTACATCCAAGCGAAGTTACATCTCATGCAAAGTTACAAACTTCGCTAAAGCCACAACTTCGCTACAACCATATCAGCGAAGTTATATGCTGTATTCCACACTTGTCTAACTTAGCTCGTTTGTTTTTGCAGGTATGGCTGCTGTGGTTGGTGCTGGTGGTACAGGTGGTGATGAAGAAGATGGTGATAAGAGACTGTTCTTTCCGGGTCACAACATGTATGTCACTTTGGATCCGGATAGTCGTGGAGCTGAAGGATTTACTGGGATCATCTCGTTTCTCATTCGTTCACGTATTTTTCATGCTATTACAACTACTCTACTGATATCTCTTCCAAACATTAAAGACTTTTGGAGGACGGTGGAATATGACTGTCGGGTTGAACCTCCAGTTATGCGTGCTACCGTGAACAATCAGGTGGTTCAGTTCTCGGCTAATCAGATCAGGGAAGCTCTACAGTTCGGGGTTGAAACCACTCAGGATCCTAGTGAGTTTTCAGCTACTTTTAGAAACGGAGCTTTTCTTCGTATGGGGTATTCGGGTCCGTTGGAAGATTCACAACGTCAAAAGGGATTTTTGTTAGACCATTGGCGTTTCTTAATGCACGTGTTGATTGTGTGCAAGTCTGGTCGCAAGGCTGGATCTGATGGTATGGGTGCGACTATGCAATCAACAATAACCGCGTTGACTTATAACAAGCCGTATAGTTTCAGTCAAATGATATTCTATGAGATCGATCGTCAGCGGCGGGCTGTGGCACGGGAACGTTTCTTAATGTATCCCAGATTCTTACAGATGATTCTTAATCATGTTGCTCCCAATCTGCCACAAAGTCGCCCTATCTCTTATGTGGAAAGTATAAACAAGAGGATTTTTGCGCAATGTAAGTCATCCAGTGCACGAAGCAAGCCTGAACTTCGGCCAAGGCACACTGCCTTATTTGGGTATTTAGTGAATCCTGCTTATGTTGCTCCACCAGAGGATGAGTTTAATGATCCAGCTCCGCAACTGTAACATCTGCCCCGATCCGACCCGACCCAGGTACCCGTTTCTCTTACCCGATCTCTTTCTTTTATGATTTAATATTTATTTATACTTATATTTTACTTTTAATAATAATAATATACTTTTCCTTCCCGCCTCTTTCTCTCTCTTTCTTTCCGCCGTCCCGTCCCTCTCCTCCTCTCTTTCCGCCTTCTTTTCCCTCTTGTCGCCGTCCCGCCCTTACGCCTTGTTTCCCTCTTTTTTTTTTCTAACTCTTTGCTTGTCCTTTGTTCCTTCCCGCCTAAGGTTGTCTGCGCAGCTCCACGCGCCAGACCCCTTACAAGGAAGCCTGCGTGAAGACCACCTGTTTCAGCGATACGCGAGACGAACTCTTCTCGCAGCGCGCTAAGAACGGTAGTTCTTCCCGCGACGCGCTAAGGATTTGTAGTTCTTCCCGCGGCGCGCTTAGAAATGTAGTTCTTTCCGCGACGCGTTAAGGTTGGTTCTGTCTGCCTTCGCGCTCGCGCACTTTTGCCTTCGCGCTCGAGCCTTCTCGCGCTAAACCCCTTTGAGTTTTCTTCTGTTTAATCTAGCCGTTGCTTTTGAGTTGTCTTATCTTTTGAGCTGTTGACCTAATCTGCTTTATGTCTGAAAAGTTACTTTCGGCGCAGCATGTGCACCAACACCATTGGTTGGCAGATAAAGTGACTGACATAATCTTTTGAGATCTGCTTTTTCCATGCCTGACCTGTACCTTTATCTGAACCGCCCATTCCTTTTTTTACTGTTCCCTGTCAGCTTTATCTTGCCCCCTGCAGCTGCCATATCTTTTGATATCTTTTGCTTTTGGAATCTTTTGCTTTTTGAGATCTTTCCCCTTTTTCTAGGGATTGTGTTCCCTAGGGTTTCTCTATAAATAATAGTAATATTTTCATAACACTACACACACAAAACACTTAATCTCTCCTGTTCTCTTGCCCCTTGCTCTCTCTGCCGTCTTCCTCTCTGCCTCCGTCTTCCTCCCTGTTCTGCCCTGCTTTTCCGGTAATATATATATATTATATATAATAATTTACTTATTAATTATGCTAACTTATAATCAAGACTTAAAACAAATCATTAAAACAATAATCTTATTTATAGGTTAACTTGTGCTTGTTTAAAGTTGGTTCTTGCTTTATCTTACACCGCATCGTTTATCAAGTGAGTAATCTCGTACATAATCCCTTTTTGCTTTTAATGTTTTGGGATGTTCATGTGTTCATACAAACTTAGAGTCTTAAACTGTTTATGAACTTTAGTCGTGCAGTATCCCATGTGTTGAGGACGTAGACTTGGCTGTTTATTTGTATGTGTGGATCATTAACCGTCTTGTCGGTCTATTCCGCAGTTCTCATGGTACCATTAGATGAACACGGGAGAACTATCGCTTATGATTTTCTCTTTTGTTTACACATGCACAGTTTGTCTTGTTTGTGAGCTCAATTGTGAGCACTGGCAGTCTTATGAATCTTAGAGTTGGTCCCGATCAGATTACACCCTTGTTGAAAACCAGACATACACATGTTGCGCGCAGATTTATGGTTATCTATGTATTGTATTAAACTTGATTTCTCACCAACACGCAAGTGTTTGACGTTTATTTTAACACATGTTCAGGTTTGCAGTAGCTGTTTTGGAGCTTGTGGACACCTAGGAAGTTTTCTTTATTTTGGACCTAGATTAAAATGTATCAAGACAAGTTATTGCTGTTTTATTATTATGATTTATAATATATTGATTTATGTTGGTTTATTTATATCTTGTGTTTACTCTGCGCGTGCGCGAATGAATGTATTTATTAAATATTGACACCCAATAGTGTCACGAGTAATGAAACAATATGTGGCGCCCCGATGTATAATCCGCCTTTGGTCGGGGTGTTACAGATTGGTATCAGAGCTCGTTGACTTTAGGATAGGTGGTTAGACGTAACGGCCTAGAATACCTAAGAGTCCCTTCTCGCGCATGAGAGAAATCTCATGTTTGCGCGCTTATTGTTAATTACTCGTTATTTATGAATATGCTCGCGCTTGCGCAGTGTATGATTTTATGTTCTACTCCGCGATATTTCGATTTTTGTTGAATTTCGATTTTTATTGATTTTACTTACATATTCGTTTGTTGGATTTGAAAATCCGAAAAGTCATGGTGATACATGAATAGTTGATTTTCAATTTCCATTTACGATTATGTTCTGAGGTTGGAGACTTGAAAAGTCATGGTGATACATGAATTGTCAACCTCCAATACTCATTTTCTTGTATGTTTTATATTGAAGATTGAAAAGTCATGGTGATACATGAATCGTCAATCTCCAATACTCGTTTGCTCGTATATTTTAAATTGGGAATTCGGAAAGTCATGGTGATACATGAATTGTCGATTCTTGATTCGAATTTGTTACCTTTATTAAGTCTGCATTTAGGGTCATTTAATCTACTTTAACTTTTGATAGTATCTAACTCTGCGAAACCAAGCTTTATAAAGTTATACTTTGCGATAAAACCAAGATATTAACTAAAATTAAAACTTTTATAGAATGCCTCCGCTATCTCGCCGATTTCAGAGTAGAGAAGCCTCGCGCATGCGTAGACAGCAACGTTCCCAGGAAATGGCCGCCGCAATAGCCCAAGCTTTGAGCCAAAACAATACCTCCAGTTACAACATTAAATCCTTTAACGCGGGTAACCCTCCAAAGTTCACAGGTCTTGGAGGAGCCACCGTGATGCTCCAGTGGCTTGAGAAAATCGAAAACACTTTCCTCCACACCCAATGCCCCTCAGACAGACGAACCCTATATGCTTCCAGTGTCCTGGAATCTAGAGCGCTTACATGGTGGAATGGAGTAGCTCATGCGCGTGGCGCAGAAGCTGCTTCCAGCATGCTCTGGGAGGAATTTAAGGAAATTCTGACGCGAGAATTCTGCCCTCCCAACGAAGTTAAGCGCCTGGAGGAAGAATTCTGGAACTTGAAGCAATACAGCGGTGAAGCGCGCGAGTACGCGACGCGCTTCCATGAACTAAGCCTGCTTGTCCCTCACCTTGTTACCCCTTCCCGCCGAGCCATAGAGAAATTCCTTGGGGGTCTCCCCATGGAAATTCAAGATTCTGTATGGGCCAGAAACCCAGTAACCCTCTCTGACGCCATCGAGTTGGCCGCTGTGCTCAGCGACAACCATGTCAGAGCAGGAACCCTGTTCCTGCGGGGAACAGAAAAGACCAAACTCACCAAGACTGCCCCTGAACCAACAGAAACCAAACCCGAACCCTCAAACCGTAACAACCTCAAGCGCAGGCGCAAGGCCTATGCGCTTACCAACCCGCCCATTGTCCAGCAACCCATCTACCAACCCCCAGTTTACGCGCCTAACCCTCTGTCAGCCTACCCAACACCTCCTGTAGCCCACAACTATGCCTTAACCAATCCAGCACTCCCTACCCCGCCAACTAAGAAACCTTACACAGGAAACCATCCCTTTTGCCCAACCTGTAGATTTCACCACCCAACCCAAACCCCGTGTCGACTTTGTAACCGATGTGGCCGTACTGGTCACACTGCTGAAAACTGTAGAGTCCTTCCCGCCAATCCAATTGCGCCAACACCACCAGTCTACCCGCAGAACCCACAATCAATCTACCAAAACCCACGACCCAGATCGTGCTTTAACTGCGGTGATCCCAGTCATTTCCGGAACGCGTGCCCAAGGCTACAAGTGCAAATCACACAAGCGAATCCGGTGAACCAGATTTCGAACCAAGTAACGCGTGGACGAGCTTTTAACATAACCGCGCACCAAGCGCAAGCGAATAATGACGTAGTTAATGGTACATTTTTGCTTAACGGATTTTATGCTTCTGTACTTTTTGATACTGGCGCCGATCGAAGTTTTATCTCTCGCGCCTTTGAGCTGAAGCTTGCGCGACCGCGCGATAACTTAAAAGAAGATTTTTCAGTTGAATTGGCTAATGGCGAAACTGTTTTAATTAACTCTGTGATCAAGGATTGTACGCTTAACCTTAACGAAAACGATTTTCTGATCGACCTCATCCCCATGCCTCTTGGGAGTTTCGATGTTATTATTGGCATGGACTGGCTTACGCATAATCGCGCCGAAGTTATTTGCGCCAAGAAGATGATTCGCATACCTCGAGAAAATGGTGATCTTCATATCTACGGCGAAAAACCCTTCCGCGGTCTTAAGCTTATGTCTTGCGCCGAAGCCCAAAGGCTTATGCGGAAGAAGTGTGTTGCATTCTTAGCCCATGTGGTCAAACCTGCTGAAGAGAAGAAGCTTCGCGATATCCCTGTTGTGCGTGATTTCCCTGAAGTTTTTCCTGATGATCTTCCTGGTATCCCTCCCGCTCGTGAAGTCGAGTTCCGTATTGATCTTGTCCCTGGTGCTTCCCCCGTAGCTAAATCTCCTTATCGTCTTGCACCCGCTGAGATGCAAGAATTGGCAAGCCAACTTCAAGAGTTGACTGCTAAAGGATTCATTCGCCCTAGCTCTTCGCCCTGGGGTGCTCCGGTGTTGTTCGTTAAAAAGAAAGATGGATCGTTTCGCATGTGTATTGATTACCGCGAGTTGAACAAACTCACCATTAAGAACCGGTATCCTTTACCGCGTATTGACGACCTCTTTGATCAACTCCAAGGTGCCTCTTGTTTTTCCAAGATTGATCTCCGCTCTGGTTATCACCAGTTGCGCATCCGCGATGAAGATGTTCCGAAGACTGCTTTTCGAACTCGTTATGGCCATTTTGAATTCTTGGTCATGTCCTTCGGTCTAACCAACGCACCCGCCGTTTTCATGGATCTAATGAATCGGGTGTGTAGGCCCTTCCTGGATAAATTCGTGATCGTGTTTATCGATGATGTTCTGGTGTATTCTAAGACCAAGGCCGAGCATGAGCAACATCTCCGATTGGTATTGCAAAAGCTTAGAGCCGAGCAGCTTTATGCTAAGCTTTCCAAGTGTGAATTTTGGTCGGATGAAGTACAGTTTCTTGGCCATGTTGTTAACAAGATGGGTATCCATGTCGACCCATCCAAAATTGAAGCAATCAAGAACTGGATTACGCCATCCACTCCTACCGAAATCCGTTCCTTTCTGGGCTTAGCTGGTTATTACCGGCGCTTCATTTCGAACTTCTCGAAAATCGCTTTGCCTTTAACAGCTCTAACGCACAAAGGTAAACCGTATATTTGGGGCTCGAAGCAAGAAGAAGCCTTTCTAACGCTCAAGCGTTTGTTGTGTGAAGCTCCTGTTCTTGCGCTACCTGAGGGTAATGAAGATTTTGTCGTGTATTGCGATGCATCCAACCAAGGTCTCGGCTGTGTTCTTATGCAACGAGGCAAGGTTATCGCTTACGCATCAAGGCAACTTAAGGTTCATGAAAAGAATTATACAACTCACGATCTCGAACTTGGTGCAGTTGTTTTTGCCTTGAAGATCTGGAGACACTACCTTTATGGCACTAAGTGTATCCTCTACACTGACCATAAAAGCCTTCAGCATATCTTTGATCAAAAGGAACTCAACATGAGGCAACGCCGATGGAACGAACTCATCAGCGATTACGATTGTGAGATCCGGTATCATCCTGGTAAGGCTAATGTGGTAGCCGATGCGCTCAGCCGAAAACCCTGCCAGCTTAACTGTATCTTGCCGCGCACGCATCTTCACTTTGCGCCGATTCAAAGCAACCTTGAATCGCGTATTCGTGACGCGCAGCGCGCATCCATCAGTAATGGTAACCTTCGCGCCGAGTTAGCGTGTGGCGCGGAAGCGCATTTTGTCCCTAATCTGAGTGGAATTCTCTGCTATCTCAATCGCATCTGGATTCCCTTTGATGAGAATCTTCGCGCTGATATCCTGAGTGAAGCGCACAAATCTCGGTATTCTATTCATCCTGGCGCTGATAAGATGTACAAGGATTTGCGCATTACTTATTGGTGGCCCGGTATGAAAAAGGATATTGCTGTGTTCGTAGCTAAATGTCTGACTTGTTCTAAAGTGAAAGCTGAACACCAACGCCCATCTGGTTTGCTCGAACAACCAGAAATTCCTACGTGGAAATGGGAATGTGTAGCGATGGACTTTATTACCAAGTTACCTTTGACAGCAAGCAAACATGATAGCATTTGGGTAATAGTGGATCGTTTGACTAAGTCTGCTCACTTTCTGCCCATTCGTGAAAACTACCGTGTTGAGCAACTCGCGCAGCTTTATGTCAAGGAAATTGTCTGCCGCCATGGTACTCCTTTGAGCATCATATCCGATCGCGATGGCCGTTTTATATCTCGCTTTTGGAAATCTCTCCAATCTGCGCTAGGAACTCGCTTGGACATGAGTACGGCATATCATCCTCAGACTGACGGTCAGTCTGAGCGAACTATTCAAACTCTTGAGGATATGCTCCGATCTTGTGTTCTTGATTTTGGAGGTAATTGGGATTCGCACCTGCCTTTGATCGAGTTCTCTTATAATAACAGCTATCATTCCAGTATTGGTATGGCCCCATTTGAAGCACTTTACGGTCGTAAGTGCCGCTCCCCGATTTGTTGGAGCGAGGTGGGAGAAGCTCAAATCACAGGACCCGAACTTGTTCAAGAGACAACCGATAAAATCGCCAAGATCCGTGATCATCTGCTGACTGCCAGAAGCCGACAGAAGAGTTACGCAGATCGTAGGCGGAAGCCTCTCGAATTTCAAGTTGGTGATCTTGTTCTCCTCAAGGTGTCGCCCTGGAAGGGTGTTGTCCGCTTTGGGAAGAAAGGTAAGCTTGCTCCTCGTTATGTTGGACCATTTAAGATTCTCGCGCGTGTGGGAAAAGTTGCCTACAGACTTGACCTGCCGCCCGCGCTCAGTAATGTGCATCCAACGTTCCATGTATCCAATCTCAAGAAGTGTTTAGCTGACGAGAACTTTCACATTCCACTTGATGAAGTTCAAGTTGATGAATCTATGCATTTCGTTGAGAAGCCTGTTGAGATTATGGATCGCGAGGTTAAGCAAACCAAGCGCAGTCGCATCCCTATCGTGAAAGTTCGCTGGGAGTCCAAGCGCGGAGCCGAGTTTACATGGGAAAGGGAAGATCAAATGAAGATCAAGTACCCGCACCTGTTCTCTGCGCAACCTACTTCGAGATAAATTTCGGGACGAAATTTCTTAAAGTAGGGGAGACTGTAACATCTTCCCCGATCCGACCCGACCCAGGTACCCGTTTCTCTTACCCGATCTCTTTCTTTTATGATTTAATATTTATTTATACTTATATTTTACTTTTAATAATAATAATATACTTTTCCTTCCCGCCTCTTTCTCTCTCTTTCTTTCCGCCATCCCGTCCCTCTCCTCCTCTCTTTCCGCCTTCTTTTCCCTCTTGTCGCCGTCCCGCCCTTACGCCTTGTTTCCCTCTTTTTTTTTTCTAACTCTTTGCTTGTCCTTTGTTCCTTCCCGCCTAAGGTTGTCTGCGCAGCTCCACGCGCCAGACCCCTTACAAGGAAGCCTGCGTGAAGACCACCTGTTTCAGCGATACGCGAGACGAACTCTTCTCGCAGCGCGCTAAGAATTGTAATTCTTCTCGCAGCGCGCTAAGAACGGTAGTTCTTCCCGCGACGCGCTAAGGATTTGTAGTTCTTCCCGTGGCGCGCTTAGAAATGTAGTTCTTTCCGCGACGCGTTAAGGTTGGTTCTGTCTGCCTTCGCGCTCGCGCACTTTTGCCTTCGCGCTCGAGCCTTCTCGCGCTAAACCCCTTTGAGTTTTCTTCTGTTTAATCTAGCCGTTGCTTTTGAGTTGTCTTATCTTTTGAGCTGTTGACCTAATCTGCTTTATGTCTGAAAAGTTACTTTCGGCGCAGCATGCGCACCAACACCATTGGTTGGCAGATAAAGTGACTGACATAATCTTTTGAGATCTGCTTTTCCATGCCTGACCTGTACCTTTATCTGAACCGCCCATGCCTTTTTTTACTGTTCCCTGTCAGCTTTATCTTGCCCCCTGCAGCTGCCATATCTTTTGATATCTTTTGCTTTTGGAATCTTTTGCTTTTTGAGATCTTTCCCCTTTTTCTAGGGATTGTGTTCCCTCTAGGGTTTCTCTATAAATAATAGTAATATTTTCATAACACTACACACACAAAACACTTAATCTCTCCTGTTCTCTTGCCCCTTGCTCTCTCTGCCGTCTTCCTCTCTGCCTCCGTCTTCCTCCCTGTTCTGCCCTGCTTTTCCGGTAATATATATATATTATATATAATAATTTACTTATTAATTATGCTAACTTATAATCAAGACTTAAAACAAATCATTAAAACAATAATCTTATTTATAGGTTAACTTGTGCTTGTTTAAAGTTGGTTCTTGCTTTATCTTACACCGCATCGTTTATCAAGTGAGTAATCTCGTACCTAATCCCTTTTTGCTTTTAATGTTTTGGGATGTTCATGTGTTCATACAAACTTAGAGTCTTAAACTGTTTATGAACTTTAGTCGCGCAGTATCCCATGTGTTGAGGACGTAGACTTGGCTGTTTATTTGTATGTGTGGATCATTAACCGTCTTGTCGGTCTATTCCGCAGTTCTCATGGTACCATTAGATGAACACGGGAGAACTATCGCTTATGATTTTCTCTTTTGTTTACACATGCACAGTTTGTCTTGTTTGTGAGCTCAATTGTGAGCACTGGCAGTCTTATGAATCTTAGAGTTGGTCCCGATCAGATTACACCCTTGTTGAAAACCAGACATACACATGTTGCGCGCAGATTTATGGTTATCTATGTATTGTATTAAACTTGATTTCTCACCAACACGCAAGTGTTTGACGTTTATTTTAACACATGTTCAGGTTTGCAGTAGCTGTTTTGGAGCTTGTGGACACCTAGGAAGTTTTCTTTATTTTGGACCTAGATTAAAATGTATCAAGACAAGTTATTGCTGTTTTATTATTATGATTTATAATATATTGATTTATGTTGGTTTATTTATATCTTGTGTTTACTCTGCGCGTGCGCGAATGAATGTATTTATTAAATATTGACACCCAATAGTGTCACGAGTAATGAAACAATATGTGGCGCCCCGATGTATAATCCGCCTTTGGTCGGGGTGTTACAGCAACAAGTTGACATCCCTCAGCCACCTCCTGTGGTTCAACCACCACAGGTGGTTAAAGAAATTCCTATTGTTGACCCAGTTGCAGCTCCCGCCGAACATGTTGATCTTGAGGTTGCCTTTGGAGGGCAATGTTTCTTTGACATGGATAGGGTTGATCCTACTGATATTCATGCCTTGGTTGTTGATGTTTCTAGTGTGCATGTTTCTACAGTTGATGCATCTGTGGGTCCGTTTGGTGCCTCTGTGGAGGATTCTGAGGAAACTTTATCTGATTCCTCCACTTATGACATTGTTGAAGCACAGAGAGTTCTTGCCAGATAAGAAAGGATCCAAGGTAAACGGAAGAAAGATTCAGATGATAGTGAGTCGGATTATGAGGAGGAAATGTATCGATTAGTACGTAGATCAAAGAGGGCCAGAGCTGGTGAAAGTTCGAGTGTTGTCCATTTTGCTCCACCATTGTTATTTGGTATGTCAATGCTACCTTCATCTACACCTGATCCGTTACCAGTGTCCTCTAGTGTACCAACGGTGGCATTGTCAGCACCATCTATTGCTCCCTCTACTGTTCAGATGTCTACACCTGAGATTGTTTCTTTACCACTCCTATTGTTACTCCATCGGAGGTGGTTGCTAGGTTTGTTGAGTCCACACTGGTGGCCACGGCTGGGTTATCTGTTTCTATTCCACCCGCAGTTACTATACAGCCTACATCTACTATTCCAGTAAGCTTGGGAATTCCACCACCTTCTGCTCAGGATACTTCTCACATGAACTTTGATTTTGATACTACCCTGTCTGATTCTGAGCGGATTACGGCCCTTGAAAGATTTGTTGCTGAGCAGTCACGGATAAATCTCATTCAGACACAAGCTATTCAACGGCTCGTGGTTGAGAACCAGATTCAGTCATCACTTCTTATTGAACATGGTAAACTCTTTGATGCTTTGAAACAGTTCTTAGCATCTCAGGGGGAGACTAGCTGCAAAGGTGATGAGCTGAGAACGAAGAAAAGACAGGACAGAGATGATGATCCCAATGCATCAAAAGATGCAGGTGGTGAGCTGCCAAGATCTGAACAAACTCTTAGGGCTTTCACATCTTAGGGGGGAGTCTACTGGTCCATCGGGTAGTGCAGGTGGTGAGACTGTGGTTGTAGATGATGAGGATGATTTAGGTGATGATGTGCTGACCGTTAGTGAGATTGAGAAAATTGGTGAACATATAGAGATCGATAGTGGGTTAGAGGAAGGTGAGATACTTGATGATAGTGTTGAGCATGATATTCCTAGTGCTGGTCAAGAGAGTTTGGTTCAAGGTGAAAATGTGTCGGGTGATTTTGAGTGGGAGGAACAGCCAAGGGGGAAAGAAGGTTGTGCTCAATGGTTCTTCAAAACAAAGAAGCCAGTGGTACCTGCGATGTTCAAGAAAAGTTATAATATCAAGGGTTATGTTGAATCAAAGAAGGGAATTATTTGTTGGCTATATGATGATCAGTTAAAGTTGTTTGTGGTGAAAAGATATGATGGGATCTAGTACTTTGCTAAGAGATTGAAGTTGCTCAATTGCCTGAGTGTGAAGTGAAAGATTTGGCTCGGTTAAGGTTGATTAATAGAAGTGATGATGATTTTGCGAGATGGATTGGAAAGATTGTGTGGAAGGAAAGTGTTAAGGATAAAAAGTTTGAGTTATTGAAGCCTCAAAAGGGGAAGTTGGTAGAAGATAAGGAACGGGGAATGCGGGCTG
The DNA here is from genome assembly GCF_021521415.1 of Bidens hawaiensis. Lineage (NCBI taxonomy): Eukaryota > Viridiplantae > Streptophyta > Magnoliopsida > Asterales > Asteraceae > Bidens > Bidens hawaiensis. Next base: position 163,824 of record NW_027494749.1, read on the forward strand.
ATGGCAAGCCCTGGATGGTGATGAAGTACAAACCGATTCGTTGTTTGAAAGAGGTTCCAATGAAGATTATGCCTCAGAATGTGTTGAAGGATCTTAAGTGGTGGTATGTTGACTGCCAGACTACCGAAGCCGTGATGGAAGATCAATACGAACAGGAGGTCTTGAGAGTGTATGATCCAATGCACTTGGTTAACTTGTCTCAAGCTGATTTGCAGGTACTCAATGATAAGAAGATTTTTTATATACCTGCTTGGAAAGACGAAGCGAAGAAATACCAGAGGGTGGTCTCAGTTTGTGTGAGACAGGGCGCATGCTTGAAGACGAAGGGTACGTGCGTTTTGGATTACAAGACACGGCAAAGGTGTTAGAGATATGAAGCTACTGCCAAGGGGGAGTCCGTTAGTGCATGATGTCAGTAGTTCATTTATCTTGTGTCTATTGTGTCTGTAATCGTTACATTGTTCTTACGTTTTGTTGAACGTGTTGTTTTGGTTTATGGATTTAGCGAACTTGTCTAGTAGCGAAGTTAGGGACAACTTCGCCTAGGGTGTTAGGCGAAGTTGTTACTAAATATATACCTAACTTCGGCTATTTTGTTAGGCGACTTTTGACAGTTTGGTTTAGTGACGAGGTGTAATACTTGTTTGGTGTTTTGGTTCTTGACATCGTAATATAACAAGTGTTCATTTGTGTTTACGTGTTCTCGTGTTATTTCCGTATTACTCGTGTAATCACTCGTATCGTATACGTAGGGGATTCCGCACCCTTGTGTTATGAGATACTCCTGTGTAGATCCGGCTGGGAACCTACATCATACAACCGTTTATAAGCCTCGTTCTTTGCTTCCGCCACTGCCTTCTTCGCCAGTTCGCCTCTCTCTTGGCCGTTTTGTAGATCTCCCTCAACTCCACTCGCTCCTCCTTATCCGTGCACCTCATAAGGTCCCTAAAACATCGTTGTTTATCCCTTATCTTGTCTTGTACGACCTCATTCCACCACCAAGACTCCTTATTCCCACCTGCCTTTCCTGTTGTGACCCCAAGATTCTCCTTTGCTACTTGAATGATCTTTGTCGCCATAGCTTCCCATATATGAGTTGAGTCCCCATTTAGTCGATCCCGCGTCTGTAGTATGAGTTTATCCTTAATCAGTAGGAGATTTTCGTTCTTCAAACTTCCCAATCAAATTCTAGGTGTATGTTTCTTCTCTCGAACAGTCAGCTTTTTCTGAAACCTATATCTGTCACCAGCAGTCGATGTTGAGCCACAACCATCTCCCCAGGTATAACTTTGCAGTCCTTCCATAAGCGTCGGTCTCCTTGCCTCATCAAAAGGTAGTTAATTTGCATGTCGCGTCCGCCACTGCTAAAAGTGATCAAATGAGAATTTTTTTTCCTAAAATAAGAATTTATAATACCTAGCTCATGAGCCACCGCAAACTCTAGTAGATCTGTTCCGGTCTCATTCGTATCACCAAAACCAAAACCCCCATGTATGGCTTAAAAAACAACGTTAGCCTTACCAATGTGTCCATTAAAATCGCCTCCTATACAAATTCTCTCACCCCTAAGTATGCCCCCTACCACTGCGTCTAGGAAATCCCAAAAATCTCTCTTTTCCTGATCCCCTAAGCCTACATGAGGCGCGTAGGCACAGACTACTACCACTACTTCCTCCCCTAGTACTAATCTCAACACCATGATCCTGTCATTATGTCTTATCACCTCCACCACACTAGTGTGTAGTTCCTTAGCCACTATAAACCCCATTCCATTCCTAGCTCCATCAGACCCCGAGTACCACTACTTATACCCATTACACTCAGCCCCTCTATGCCCTTTCCACTTAGTCTCCTGGAGGCATGTTATCTGAACCCTACGTCTTATAAGCACATCTACCAATTTTAGCAACTTACCATTTAGTGTTCCTACATTCCAGGAAGCCAAATGCAATATATACTCCTTATCTTTACCCTTTCCTACACCCCTCGTTTCAGGACATGGTCTCAAGTAATAGTCTGGTTCCTACGCTCTATGGTTGCAACTAATCACACAAGCACAAGCAATAGAACACCCAATCCAAATAATAATAATAGTAATAATAATAATAATGGGTAGTAATATTAATAATAATAATAGTAATAATAATATAACAGTAATATGATATAAATAATAATAATAATAATAATAATAATAATGGGTAAGGTTCACCGGCGTTTCAAAACCCAACACACTGCTCCGGCTTTTTCCTCCATGTTCTGATCTGTTCCGTTCAACTCCTCCGGCAAGCGTGACATCCTCTCTAATTCTCCGGCCACGTCAAGAAGACTCCTCAAATCTGTTCCGGGCACGAAGAACTCCAGGCTAATGTGTTGGCCGGAGAAACTCCGGGTATCTGTTCACCGGCGGTAGCTGACGAAATGTCGTATTAGCGGGACAAGAACTTTGAATGCTTGACTGTGTTTATATCTCGTTGAACCCGAAAACTGATTTTTTTTTGTCTCAAAGATCTAGAGTCGCTTGGGGATTCGCCGGAAAGAAACAGAAATTGATGAAAACGTTTGGTCAGGCAAACCGAAAATTGGTGGGATTTTGGTGTCTTCTTTAGTGTCAGTGGGGTTTGATGTTGGCCAGGAAATGTTGGCCGGAGGATTAGTGTGGTTACCGTTGAAAATTTGTACGGAGAGAAAAAGTCTATGTACTTAAATTAAAAGTGAAAACAATGATTGGGAATTAACTGATTTTTAGTTAAAACACAACGCTCTAGTTACTTGTAAGCTAGTTAAAGTCCGCCACCTACGTGGTAATGACGTGCCATTTTAACTAACACTCAGGGCCGGCTATGAGAAGACGAAAACATTTTTGAGCCATTGGTGAATTTTTTTTGGCCCTTAAGTAGAAGGAACATTTTGTTAGGTTTAATAATTTAATTTTAAATAGGCTTACTTGTGTAACATCTCCAAAATTTTTGTCCAAATTTGACAAACTTAGTAAAGTTGAAGGATCAAAATTATTCTCTAAACAAAGTGATGAGAAAAATTAAATAAAGAATAAAATTATTTTAAGGAAATAAAAATATTTCATACAGAAGGCATCTCATGTTAAGGATATGGAATAAGGAAATTCCATCCCACATGGAAAGATGGAAGAAAGTGGAAGCATTCCACATGGGTATAAATAAGAAAAGTTAAAACTCATCCCACATGGAAAGTGGTAAAGAACAGGAAGCTCTTTATAAGAAAAAAAGTTTTCATAGTAATATTCTTTTATGCCTAGCATGCACTCAGTGGTCCTAGCGGAGGGTGCGAAGCACTCGACGCGCACGCGTAAGGGCACGGGCTCGGGCGATGGGCGCAATGTGGCGCTTTGATGGCGCACTTGCTCTTTGCACTTCGCATCGCCGCGAGCCGCCTTAGTATTTTTGGACAATGGGAGTTAGACCCAGAAGTGACAATCTAACACAAGACAAGGGACCAAAAGTGAAAGATTGAATTCAGGAACCCATCGCGCTACGCGATGAGCCCAGAACACATGCATCGCGTATCGCGATGGACCTTGATGAGTTGGCAGACACGTGTCAGCACATGGTATGGTGGCGTAAAATATACTGCGCCGTGATACGCGACGGCTAAGGATGAGGACCCATCGCGTATAGCGATGGAATCCAAAATCAGCTATAAAATGGGGGGTTCACGGCTCATTCATTCCACACACCAAACCTTTCTCTCTCTAGAATTACTCTCTCTACCTCGGTCCCCGTGCCCCGACCTGACAATCGTCACCTCGTAATCCGTGCCATTTACCGACGATACCTCGAAGTGCGTGCCACCCAAAATTAACCCGACATTCTATCTCGAAGTACGTGCACGACACGATGACCACCATATGTCACCTCATTTTGCGTGCCAACCTCGAAGTCTGTGCCAAGCTCTGAGGTTCCAACAGTTTAAGCTCTAGTATGCGATAAGAAGTAGAAGTGCTGCTCAATCAATCTTAGTAATTAAACTTCGAATACCCGTGTAAGGTAAGGGTTCTGCCTAAGTTATTATTTTATTATTATATTATATGGCATAGACCATAGTTAGGGGCAATGTTACAAAAGTCGTTAGGCGGTCCCTAGGCGGCCGACCCCCTTGGAGGGAGTACTCAGAGTACTTAGGGAGTATTCGGAGAGTACTCGGAGTACTTAGGAAGTATTCGGAGAGTACTCGGATGTGATAAATATAAAGAGAATTAATTTTTGGGTAATATACATATTTCTAATATCATAAGTTTACTAATATTTATAACAAAATAAGTTAATATCAATATAAATAAAAGAAATACATTTTTAAACACTATATTATTCTATAAAATGTTAATCATTAATTAAAAAATGATATTCGTTCTTTAATATTATAGAAATACGAATTATGTTGTATTATTTAAGTGAAAATAGACTCAAGTTAACCGACTAGATGTGATTCTGACTAATGTTGACCACCTTTGAACAAATTTTAGTAACTAGGCGGAGTTAAAGAAACTCCCCTCGGCACTATACCTTGTAGAGAGTACTCGGAGAGTACTTGGCCTTGTATACCTACTTTTACAACATTGGTAAGGGGTATAGACCAAACATTGATCATTATTATATTTACATAAGCTTTAAACATACAAAGGATTATAATAGTGTTTCCTTACAAATTAAGAAACATCAATTTTACATTCATAAGGATATATAGTTTCTTCACGATTAAGAAACATAACATTATATATACAAGGAATATAACATTGTTTTTTTATGATTAAGAAACATAAGATTTTACATTCAAAGCTAGCAGTCAATGAATGTTTCTTCTTGAAGAAGAAATAGATTATAGATGTTTCTTCATGAGGAAGAAACTCAGCATATGATTAGTAAATAAACAGAAAGACTACAGGTCTAAATATTTTATTCAAACAAATGATCAATCAAGGTTTAAAGTTATCAAAACCGGACTAAAGGTCTGTAGCCGGATCAAGAGACGATCCGGGTATTTATATAAACCTATTTTATAGGTCAATCAATCAATCATTCATTCACAAAAGGTTTCAAACAAGATCACCACATCATTCAGAACAGACAATCACAGGTGAATACGTTAACCTTTTCAATCAGTCAAAACATATTTATGCCCGATAAGATGAACGGGTGTTTGTCTTAACGAGTCAGTCAACGTTTACATGAGATAATGTGTTCTCTAAAACGTTATAATACAAGATAGAAAATAAAAGCAACTCAGACCGATTACACATGTTTCTGGATCCAAACATAACTGTTCAGCCTAATCAATCAAAAGCCAGGTGGTCGCGGGCTAACGGTCATAACTAGTTCTCCTTGCAGGGGCTACATAGCTCGGGAGAACAATTGTGTGTGTGTAGGGTAGTGGTACAAAGCCCAGAAGTAGAAATACCTCTGCTGAGTGTACAGAAAACTATAATTGTATTGTAAACGTCATTCAAATATTTTATAGAGTCATACGTGTTCACAAGCGTATCGCTGACGTATTTTTTCCCACATTTCGGGGAAACAGATTAGCACAGGTAGCAAGGAATATAGTCATTTATGAAGATAGACGCTCGCAAGGTAGAGATGGCTCAGTTTTAAATTATTAAAATATTATAAACATGATTTATAAATCAAATACTCGGAAATTTATTATCCGAGAAGTTTTCAAATAAACTAATATTTTATTATAACCAAAGTCTTCCGCTAAAATAAACCGCAACTCTTATGTATTTATAAAACATATACCAACTATTGGTCATACGCCTAGGCACTAAGCCGGGGTGTGACAGCTTGGTTATGATTTGAGTTGTGTAAAAATTTTTGTATAAAAATAAACTTAAAAATGTCTCAAATAAGACTAGAACTCACAACCTCTTGGTTAAATGTCGTACCTCTTCGCCACTAATCCAAGCTAGTGGTTATGTAATTGTGTTAAAACATTGATTATACATATTATTTTCATAAAAATACATATAATTTATAAAAAAATCGAGCTTAGCGGGGTATCGAGCATGTAGCCTTCGACTACCCTGCCACCCCTTTAGGTTGGCTCCGCTCACTTTTCTGTCAATTCATAACACATAGTACTCTAATAAAAATAAGTTTTTTTAGAAAATTAAAGACACTTATAAGTATTAACATATAGATAAATTATATAGGTATTAACAAATCTTTTAGATTGTTTATTGTTGGGTCCTCCCAACAATAAATCTTTTAGCCCTGCTTGCGGTGCGCACATATGATGTATATATGTGTGAACCCTCGGGTGGGCAAAAGTGAAATTGCACTAATTTTGACGTTATTTTACTAATCTCGTGAAAATAACGTTAAAAGTGACGGACGGTTAATCAGGCATCATGTAGTGGCGTTGATAGCTGAAAGATAAGGGTACATACACCGATCAGCCGGTGTCCCGATGATTGAGTGCTATGTGCCTTATGTCTAGGGCTTGATGCAAAACTACTATTGAGCCGGGGGTCTCACCGGAAGCAGCCTCTCTATCCCTATGGGGTAGAGGTAAGGCTGCCTACATCTTACCCTCCTCAGACCCTACCATAGCTTTGCTATTGGTGGGATATACTGAGTACGATGATTGTTGGGTCCTCCCACAACACAAATGATTACATTGCGATGGGTGGTTTGTCTCACCTTAAAATCGCTTTGACGAGGGACTGCCCTCGTAGCGCGAGTCTAATCCGAGCTTGGGTAGTATATTTTTTCATTAGTTATTTTATATTGTTTTAATATCATGAAATTTTTGTATATGTATTTAGATTTATAATCTGTGTATTTGTTGTTACAAGAGTTTATTTGCTCGTTTAACAAGTTTACATAACCAGTCCTTGTGCTGTTACACTTGTCATATACAACTAAACTAAACTGTGATTATCTTGAATGGTGGGTGGGCATGGCCGAAGTGTGGAGAGTCAAATTTCCTTGTATATATGTTAGTAACCCTCCTCTCCTCATTAATGAGAAGAAAGATAGTATTCTTTGGAAATGTAAAGATGAAAAGCTTCTACCTTTCACTACAAATGAAGCTTTCAAAGTTTTTAGTAATGTTTCTCCAATTAAGCCATGGGCTAAGGTCATTTGGTTTAGTCAAGCCATTCCTAGACATGCTTTCTTCTTATGGCAAGCTACTAAGGAGAGACTTCCTACTCAAGATAGATTGTATGCTTGGAAAGTTCTTGCTCAAGACAAGTATTGTGCTTTCTGCAATCAGCAAAGGGATAGTCATAATCATCTTTTTTTTAGTGTTCTTACTCAAGGAAAGTATGGTCAAAACTTGAAAACATTGGTCAAATGCAAAATATTCCACCAAGTTTGGCTGCTGGGGTGGAACATCTTTCAAAGTTACCCATGAGGAAGTCTATTAAAAGTATTGTTCAAAGACTTATGGTGGCTGCCATAGTTTATTTTATTTGGCAAGAAAGGAATTTGAGGTTATTTGAAGGAAAGAGTAGGAATGATAATGACCTATGAAACATCATAAAAGAAACAGTCAGACACAAGCTTCTTGGTTTGACAATCAAAGAAACAACTAGTTCAACTCGGCTAAGTAAAGACTGGGGATTTGAAGTGGTCAAGAAAGTCAATAAATTGAAAGTCAACAATGAGGCTGTTACATGTGAAGGGGCATTTGTGGCATTATCACAATGTCAATAAATATTCTCGAATGCTTAGCTGGAAAGCTTGGAGAATTCACATGCAAGGGCAATTTGGTCATTTCATTATGACTAATTTGAGTGATTCGTGAAAAAGTCAATTGTTGGGTCAAAGTTAACCTTTGAGTCTGAGTAATAGACAAATTAAAGTGATCATAAGCTGTTATATGTGCAGGGGTATGTGTGGTATTTCTGGAATGTAAGATCCCATAGAAATCCATAAATATTTTGGACTAAAAATTTCAATTTAAAAAGTTATGGATAAACTTTGTAAAATAAGAATGGGTGCATCCCACATTGGTGGAGGAAAGAAAGTGGAATCCTTGCACATGAGTATAAATAAGTAGTGCAAATCTCATCCCACATTGGAAATGGATAAAAATATTGAGCTCCTTATAAGGAGATGAAATTCCATAATAATATTCTTATATGCCCTTATGCACCCAGTGGTCCTAACAGAGGGTGCGAAGCACCCGAACGCGCACGCGCACGGGCGCAATGTGACGATTTGATGGCGCACTTTGCACTTCGCATCACCGCGAGCCGCTTAAGGGCCACCTTAGTATTTTTGCACGGCGAAACAAGAAAGTTCAAGGTTCGAAATGATAAAAAAAAAAGCTTAAGGGCCAAAATGGTAAATATTGACCCCTAATGGCGGTTTCGAGGGCCTATATATATGGACTTCTTGTTCAAATTAAAACTCGCACCAAAAACTTTCTTTCTCTCTTTCGAACACTTTATTGTTCGTTGCTAAGTGCTACGGCAAAGCCCTGCGAGTCAGGAAGTTCTTAAGCAAACTAAGAAAAGAATCAAACCTTTGTCCAAGTTGTTATCAAATTGTCTAGCCTATCTAAGGTAACTTATGTATTATCTCTATATATATGTTAAACCCTAGTCAAGGGTATCGTCTATAACCTTGTTTCGATATACGCTTAAACGTTTTCATAAGGATATTATTTCTAGATGAAATAATAAAAATTATATATTGAAGGGCATGTAGTAACTGGAAGGGGGATATTGCCGATAGTTGAGTTTCTTGTCTAAGTAAAGTAATTCATATAAATCCCAATCAACCGAGGGACCCGTTTACTTTCCTGGAGAGACTCGATGAGAGTGATTGAACCTATTAGGCCAAAGCCTGCTATATCAAACGTCACCCCTAGAATAAACGAAAGAGTTTTATTCAAAAAGATTTACAAGGTTAAACCAGATACAAGATCTGGAACTAGATTACATGATCTAGTATTAATACCTTGTTATTATCAAACTATAGGGCAGCGGGTCCCAAGAATTTATATAGTTTGTTACATGCTGGTCAAACTAATCTCCTCACTATGGGCATCAGTTGGCGAGGGCATGTTAGTTTGTTGTATTTTACTGTGGCAATGGTCCCAGAAATAAGAGACGTTTCTGCTAAGTAATAAGAAAACTTTCTATGTATTATAATGATTGTAACTATTTTATTGAGTCAATACGTTTCACCAGCATATATCTGACATATTTACTTAACATTTCAGGTAAGGAAAAGATGTGCTAAGCAAGGATAGAGTCATACCATTAGAAGATTCGTGATGAATGGCTCAGTTTTTTATATATTAAAATAAACGAAATCCTTGTTATGTAAATTACTTGTTTTGTAAAACAATGTAAGTTTGGGTGTTTTTTCCCAAACTAAGTTAGACAAATATAATATTATAATCAAAAGAAGTCTTCCACTAAAACAAACCTTATACTCTGATATATTTACAAAACAGGTACCAACAGATAGTCACGCTCCCAGGCCCGGTTTGGGGGTGTGACAGGTTGGTATCAGAGCCATTGGTTTCAGCGAATTAGGTATTAGTTGTTAGTACCTAGGCTTTAACCATTATTTGCATATTGTATTTGCACTAGGGATAAGATGAGATTTTTATTCTTTATTAAATTGATTTATCTCAATAGATGTCTTCCGGTTCTTGTTTGAAAACCTACAAACGCCGGGAAAAGAACGGTCCTGAACCCGTACCGTTCTTTGGTACTCAACCCCAACCAATTGTGCTATCAAGTTTGTCTGATGGAATAAGTAGTCATTCCCGCTTAGGCCAATGGGACCAAGAAAGTTCAATTGAGGAATCTAGTTACAAGAACTATAGTCCTACTGGATATACTGATATGTCAGTAAGTCATGACCAATATTCCAGTATAATATGTGGATTTACGAATTCCGACCCATCCGAATATAATGAAGCAGAAGAAGCAGCAGATAGGGTTACTAACGGTTGTCCTCATCCACCTGGCACGGACTGTCATTGTTTTGACACGGGACGTTCGTACTGGCCACTCGAAAAGCCTTCATCTCCATATCCAAAAACTCATTATGACATGATAATGATGGAATAGTGTGACTTGCCTCCACAGTATGGGTATCCGAACATAATACCCCAGTCACAAGATGAACATCTTGACCGTGCTTTGCACGAGACGGTTGATTTAAGGAAGAAGGTGGCATTGGGTGACAGTGAAAAGAAATAGGTAGGAAATAAATTACTACAGAAATGTAGTAAGATGAAAAAGATGATCAAGAAATACATAAAGGATTAGGAAAAAAAATCCGAACTCGTTTAAATGTTTTAACATATGTTGTTTATAAAATATCTTTATGTAAGATATTTCTATATGTTTGTAAAATATCTTTGTGTAAGATATTTCTATATGTTTGTAAAATATCTTTGTGTAAGATATTTAAAAAATATCCATGTGTAAGATATTTCCTTACGTACTCGATGTTAAGATCGTCTAATGTATAAAACAGTGGTTGAACTTCGTGTTATTTCATTTCAGTATGTCAAATCAAATTATAAATCAAGATCCGCCCGAAAATCAGGAAAGCATGAAAACTATACCACCTGAATACATTACTGGTATTCAAAACATGATTAAAGAAGTGGTTAATCCGCTAGTTGAAATGATAAAGAATCAACAACCGGGAAATAGCAATCATGCTACTTCTCACAGACTTAAAAGAAATAAAAACAATTCAGCTCAATCATTGCGCAAAAATGATAGTGAGGATAAAAGAGAGGAAAGTTTTGGTAGTTCGAATGTTAAGGAGACACCCCTAACAAAGAAAATAAAAACAAATCATAAAGGGTGTGACTTTAAAGTTTTCAAAGTTTATTCCCTGAAAGAGTTTACGGGAGATAAAGGAGCCATAGTTACGTTGAGATGGCTCGAAGAGATGGAGTCTATAGTTATTATCAGCAAGTGCACTGAAGAAGAGAAGGTGCAATATACTTCTCAGATGTTTAAAGGAGAAGCACTTGAATGGTGGAACGCCTTGATTGAAGTTAAGGGAAGAGAAAACCTTTATAATATCACCTGGGCGACATTTAAAAATTTGGTCATCCAGAAGTTCTGTCCGATTCACGAAATGGATCAAATCCAGACCAAGCTCTGGAACCATCACGTGATCGGGACTAATCTAAAGGAGTACAACACGAAATTTCTGGAGTACTGTCGATTAGTACCCCATCTTGTTACTCCGGAATGCAACAAGATCACCCGTTAAATTTACGGATTGCCTATCGAAATCCGTGATCTCGTGAGAGCTCGTATGCCCACGACGATTGAATCAGCTATGGAGTTAGCTGGTTATTTGATAAGCGGTATGATCTATAACAGAACGGAAAATAAAGGGAAGGATGAGAAGAAGGAGTCTGCTAGAGAGAAGAAGAATGGACCGAGACTAGTGAATCGGCCATTCTGTAAGAAATGTAACCGACGTCATACCGGGAGTTGTAACCCAATCAGCAACTTCTGAGGAGGAAACAATAATACTTGCAACTACTGCAAGAAACCAGGCCATGTCGAGGCCAATTTTCGACGAAAATCGATTGTGTGTTATAATTGTGGTGAAACGGGACATTTCAATTATGAATGTCCAAAGAAGAAGATCACCACCACCACACCCGCAGCAGCAGGACCGAGCAATATTAATAAGAACGAACCCAAGAAAGGGAACGCCTGGGCCTTCTTGCTAAACGCACAAGAGGCTGCAGATGTGCCGGATGTAATTACCGGTACGTTTTCCGTAAATAATGTTTATGCTAGGGTTTTATTCGACTCAGGTGCAAACCAGAGTTTTATAAACCATAAATTCTGTGAGGTAATAAACGAACCCTTAGATAAGCTAGACATATATTACGATATAGAAACGGCTAGCGGACAACTGATTAAAATAACTAAAGTCTTTAGCAAAGGTAGAATATCCTTAGGTGGGTATGATATACCTATTAGACTTTTACCAATGTCTATAACCGATTTCGATATTGTGATTGGTATGGACTAGTTATCAGCCAACCAAGCTCACATCAACTATGAACAAAAATCAATCGATATCCGGACACCCGATAATAAAACCATAAGAATTGCTGGAGATCAAAATGCTGGTCAAATCAGTATTATTTCCAAAATCAAAGCCAGCCAATGCTTGGGAAAAGGATGTCTTGCATTCATGGTTTACGTAACCAAGGAATCTGAACCCAAGAAAATAAATGAAGTTCTGGTAGTATCTGAATTCCAAGACGTATTTCCCGAAGAATTGCCAGGTATCCCGCCTGACAGGGAGGTGGAATTCAAAATCGAATGACTACCTAGAACTAACCCAATAGCTAAAACACCCTATCGTCTGGCCCCGACCGAAATGAAAGAACTAAAGAAGCAGTTAGACGAATTGTTATAGAAAGGCTTTATCAGACCAAGCTCTTCGCCTTGGGAGCACCAGTGCTATTTGTCAAGAAGAAAGATGGATCGATGCGGATGTGCATTGACTATCGTGAGCTGAATAAAGTAACAATCAAGAACCGATATCCTTTGCCCCGTATTAACGATCTGTTTGACCAACTGCAAGGAGCCAGTTGCTTTTCAAAAATCGACCTTAGATCCGGGTATCATCAATTGAAAGTTCAGGATGTTGATATTCCTAAAACAGCTTTTAGAACCCGATACGGTCATTTTGAATTCACCGTTATGCCATTCGGCTTAACAAATGCACCAGCTGCATTTATGGATATGATGAATCCAATCTGTAAACCATACTTGGATCGATTCGTTATCATATTCATTGATGATATTCTTATCTATTCAAAGTCCGAATCTGATCATCAATTCCATCTGAAAACCATACTCGAAGTACTTAGAACTGAGAAATTATACGCTGAGTATTCAAAGTGTGAGTTTTGGCTTTCAGAAGTTCAATTCCTAGGTCATGTTGTAAGTGCCAAAGGAATTCAAGTTGATCCAGCAAAAATCGAGGCCATAACCAAATGGGAGAAACCAAAAACGCCAACGCAAGTTAGGAGTTTTCTTGGTTTAGCGGGGTATTATCGGAGATTTATTCAATACTTTTTTCGTATTGTTGTCCCTTTAACCTCACTTACCCGAAAGTCGGTTAAATTTGAATGGGGACCTAAGCAGGAAGAAGCCTTTGAAACTCTGAAACAAAAACTGACAAATGCACCCATACTAGCCCTACCTGAAGGACTAGATGGCTTTACCATATACTGTGATGCTTCGCACACAGGAATGGGTAGCGTATTAATGCAACAAGACAAGGTAATAGCCTATGCCTCACGTCAGTTAAAAACTCATGAGAAAAATTACACCACTCATGATCTTGAACTGGGAGCTATAATTTTTGTTTTGAAATTATGGCAACATTATCTTTATGGTGTCAAGTTCACCGTCTTTACTGATCATAAGAGTCTCAAGCATACATTTAACCAAAAGGAATTAAATATGAGACAAAGAAGATGGATGGAAACTCTTAGTGATTATGATTGTGACATTGAATACCACAAAGGTAAAGCAAACATGGTAGCTAATGCGTTGAGTCGAAAAGAACACAAGATACCTAAGCGTGTTCGAGCCCTTCGACTAGAACTTAAGGTTGACTTAGCTAGTCAAATTCGTGAAGCACAAAAGTTGGCTCTAGAGAAGGGAGAATTAAAGAAGAAAAATAGAATGGTACCATAGATCAACTGGTTAAGGGGGATGATGAAATTCTCCGCCTTGGCAAAAGAATATGGGTACCAACGACTGGTAATCTAAGAGATAAGATTCTTGAGGAAGCTCATAAATCCAAATATATGACGCATCCGGGGAGTGATAAAATGTATCACAACCTCAAGAACGATTACTGATGGATAGGCATGAAGAAAGAAATAGCTATATATGTAGCCAAATGCCTAACTTGCTCAAAAGTCAAAACGGAACACTAAAAACCGCTAGGACTCTTGCAGCAACCCGAAATCCCTATCTGGAAATGGGATATGATAACCATGGACTTTATAATGAAGTTACCAAAGACTACTCGAGGTAACGATGCCATTTGGGTTATCATAGACAGATTGACACAATCTGCACATTTTATTCCAATTCAGGAATCATTTTCAATGGACAAACTAGCCCAACTCTATGTAGAGAAAATCGTAGTAATACATGGTGTACCACTATCAATCATCTCTGATCGAGATAGTCGGTTTACATCAAACTTCTGGAGAAGTTTCCAGAAAGCTATGGGCACCCGTTTGAACTTAAGCACTGCTTATCATCCGCAGATAGATGGGCAAAGCAAAAGGACGATTCAAATATTGGAAGATATGCTTCGTGCTTGTGTAATCGATCTTGGTGGTAGCTGGGATACTCATCTCTCGTTGATGGAGTTTTCTTATAACAATAGTTACCATACGAGTATACAGATGGCACCATTCTAAGCTTTATACGGTCGCACGTGTCAAACGCCGGTATATTGGTCAGAAATTGGAGACAAACAAATGTCTGGACCCGAACTGGTTCAAAAGACTACTGACCAAATACAACTAATCAAGGATCGACTAAAAGCGGCTCAGGATAGACAAAAGAGCTATGCTGACATACGCCGCAGACCGTTGGAATTCCAAGAAGGTGTGATAAGGTCTTACTGAAAGTATCACCTTGGAAGGGAGTTGTTCGTTTCGGTAAGAAAGGTAAACTGAGTCCCTGATTTGTTGGACCGTTTAAAATCCTAGAAAGGATTGGACCGGTTGCCTATAAACTCGAACTCCCTGAAGAAATGAAAGGCATACATAACATATTTCATGTTTCGAATCTTCGCAAATGTTTAGCCGACGAAATGCTTGCTATGCTTTTAAAAGACGTGCAAGTCAACGACAAGCTTAAGTTTGTGGAACAACCAATTCAAATAGAAGATTCTATGGTTAAGTTCCTCAAAAAGAGGCGTCTTAAGATTGTCAAAGTAAGATGGGATTCGCGTCGAGGACCCGAATATACTGGGGAACTCGAATCTGAAATGAAAAAGAAATACCCTCATCTGTTCCAATAATATCGAGGACGAGATTAATTCAAAGGTAGGGAGGATGTAAGATCCCATAAAAATCCATAAATATTTTGGACTAAAAATTTCAATTTAAAAAGTTATGGATAAACTTTGTAAAATAAGAATGGGTGCATCCCACATTGGTGGATGAAAGAAAGTGGAATCCTTGCACATGGGTATAAATAAGGAGTGCAAATCTCATCCCACATTGGAAATGGATACAAATATTGAGCTCCTTATAAGGAGATGAAATTCCATAATAATATTCTTATATGCCCTTATGCACCCAATGGTCCTAGCGGAGGGTGCGAAGCACCCGAACGCGCACGCGCACGCGCACGGGCGATGGGCGCTTTGATGGCGCACTTTGCACTTCGCATCGCCGCTTAAGGGCCGCCTTAGTATTTTTGCACGGCGAAACAAGAAAGTTCAAGGTTCGAAATGATCAAAACAAAAGCTTAAGGGCCAAAATGGTAAATATTGACCCCTAATGGCGGTTTCAAGGGCCTATATATATGGACTTCATGTTCAAATTAAAACTCGCACCAAAAACTTTCTTTCTCTCTTTCGAACACTTGATTGTTCGCTGCTAAGTGCTACGGCAAAGCCCTGCGAGTCAGGAAGTTCGTAAGCAAACTAAGCAAAGAATCAAACCTCTGTCCAAGTTGTTATCAAATTGTCTAGCCTATCTAAGGTGACTTATGTATTAAGTTATCTATATATATATATGTTAAACCCTAGTCAAGGGTATCGTCTATAACCTTGTTTTGATATACGCTTAAACATATTCATAAGGATATTATTTCTAGATGAAATAATAAAAATTATATTTTGACGGGCATGTAGTAACTGGAAGGGGGATATCGTCGGTAGTTGAGTTTCTTGTCTAAGGAAAGTAATTCGTATAAATCCCAATCAACCGAGTGACCCGTTTACTTTCCTGGAGAGACTCGATGAGAGTGATTGAACCTATTATGCCAAAGCATGCTATATCAAATGTCACTCCTAGAATAAACGAAAGAGTTTTATTCAAAAAGATTTACAAAGTTAAACCAGATACAAGATCTGGAACTAGATTACATGACCTAGTATTAATACGTTGTTATTGTCAAACTATAGGTCCGATCAATCCCGTTCATCCAACTTAAACAAAAGAAGTTAAAGCTCGATTTTGAAAGGTGAATACGTACAACTTTTTATTGGAAACTTGGCAAGTTAGACATTGGGTTTGACTTGACAAGTCCGTCAAAGTTAAGGGATTACGTGATCCCAAAGTTTGTTGAATGTTTACATGAGATGTCAGGATCTCTAAAACTTATAATACATGTTAGATAATAAAATACTTAGACAGTCAGTACATGTGTCTGGATCCAAACATACTGTTGCATGTAGATTAAACTAATTTCTCAGTATGGGCAGCGGGTCCCGAGAATTTATATAGTTTGTTACATGCTGGTCAAACTAATCTCCTCACTATGGGCATCAGTTGCCGAGGGCATGTTAGTTTGTTGTATTTTACTGTGGCAATGGCCCTAGAATTAAGAGACGTTTCTGCTAAGTAATAAGAAAACTTTCTATGTATTATAATGATTGTTAAAACTATTTTATTGAGTCAATACGTTTCACCAGCATATAGCTAACGTATTTACTTAACATTTCAGGTAAGGAAAAGATGTGCTAAGCAAGGATAGAGTCATACTGTTAGAAGATTCGTGATGAATGGCTCAGTTTTTGATATATTAAAATAAACGAAATCCTTGTTATGTAAATTACTTGTTTGTAAAACAATGTAAGTTTGGGTGTTTATTCCCAAACTAAGTTAGACAAATATAATATTATAATCAAAAGAAGTCTTCGCTAAAACAAACCTTATACTCTGATATATTTACAAAACAGGTATCAACAGGTAGTCACGCTCCCAGGCCCGGTTTGGGGGTGTGACATAGAAAGTGTATATTCAGGGGCAGTCTGGTCAGATTTATTAAGTTCTTTTTCAGGGGTTGCTCGTAGGACAGCGAAAACAAGTTAGGGCTTTTGGCCCTTATTTAGTTAAGGCCTCCAAATAAAAAAACATTATATAGATATATTATAATGAGTATAGTAAAGTCAAAGTAATGTATTGGTGTGGTGGTAGGCTTGGTTGTTACTAAAGTATAGGTTATGAGTTCAAAACTTCTAATAATCAATATTTTTTTTCTTAACAAATGTTATGAAAAGGCCCCAAAATCTTGTTTTGATTTAGGCCTTCACATTCGTTGAGCCGGCCCTATTCTTTTTGGTGAAACTGGGTTGGATATGGGAGTTAAGGTGGTACTACTTAAGAAATAGGTGTATAAATTTGATCAAGGGTAGTTGTGAGGTTTCCACAACTCTGATGACAATTGTTTGTTGGAATATTATTTGGAGATGGACTATATGTTGGGTTGAAAGTTTGAATTGGTGCTGGGTCCAAACCGGAACTCATCAATATTATGGTATGAAGATTAGCTGGATGGAAGAATTGAACCTAAGTGTGGTAAATAGCTAGTGTAGAGTTATGCTTAGTAAATGGCTTGAGATGATGGTCATTTTCAGCAAAGTTTTCGTAGAGCTTGGTGGTGTTGGGTCTAGACTTACGAAATTGTTGGGCCAATGTACACTGTTGGGAAAAAGAAAGTGGGTTTACTGTTTATGGATCTTAGGCCCAAGATGGATTTTGTGTATAGGATTGTTTACTTGAATTTTGATCTTTTATTTTTTAGAAAATGTATAGGAGCTAAGCCCGATTTTAGATTCATGTATAGATATCGGGTTAGCATTGTTGTTAGGTTTGTTTGGTTTCCTTTAGGGTCTTGACTAGTTTGGAGATACGTCCCGGCTAGTTGTGATGCCTTGTTTTGTTTCCCACTTTTCTTTAATAAAGTTTGCCAAGGCCTCGGCCTTTTTCCCAAAAAAAAAAAAACTAAACTGTGATCAACATGTAACAGTTAGCCTTCAACAACTTTGCTTCGGGTTGATTCAACTAGGTGTATGAACCTGTCTTACAAGTTAGGGTTTTGATTAAAGCCGAGATTAAATAAAAAAATATGATTTGTTTCTTTGAATGTTGGCACCGGTCGTCTAGATTCAATACATCTTGATGCATAATTCCATGTATATGTTATCGTTGCATACGCTTAGTTTTATCTAGACATGTATTACTTCTATTTTTTTAATCAAACTGTTAAATAATTATATTTCTCGACTCTTAGTCCTTAAATCGTTACATTTCCCTCTTTCTCATCCGCTATATAACAAAGACCAGAAAAAAAAATCATTCGTATTTAAATATCGTATATGTAGAGAAATAAAAAGGATGCATAAATACAAACATTGCAACTTGCAATGGAGACAAAAAAAAATAATCAAATTCGAAAGGAACCCATATGCTTGCATAAAGCTACAGGAAATATATCTTACCTTCACTTATTAGTTATAGATGTAACTTATTACAGTTAATGGTTTTTTAAGTTACAAACCATGTAACGAACATCGCCAAATTTCCCAAACCAAAACCAAAAAACCTTGTTATCAGTTGCGTTTGTGGTTTATTATAACAAGTCAACCTGTGGTCATAATTAAGAAACATTTTGACTTTATGAACCTAGTTGACTATTTGGCACAAAAAAGGTCAAAGGTAATCCATAGGAAGATCCCAGTCGTCTTGAGTGTTGTCAATGGTTTTTTCCCTGGGTCTTGGGTTCTCGGGTCCCGGCCTTTTTCTTCTGCCCTTTCGGTATTCAGATCGTTCTTCAAGGTCGGAATAATAATCAAGATCATCCATAGAGTAATTCGTTCTTTGGGCATCCCAGAAACCCTAAATTTATCCACAAGATTTTCATGTCATTATATAATTTGTTGCGAAGAATTGGCACCTAAGATTGTATCCCTCCCACTTGTCTATCTCGTTGTTTGTGAGCACGGTTGTAAACAAGCCAAGCTGCTCGCGACCCAACTATTTATATAAAAATAAATAGTTGAATCGAGCTCGTTTATCCTTGGCTCACTAAGAGCTTGAGTTGAGTCAAGCTTAAACGAGCTCGAGCCTGAACTCTAGCCTAAACTGAAGGTCGGGAGTCTCGGGCTCACTTAATAAATATTATTATATATAAAATTAAGCAAATGCAAGCCAACTATTTATATAAATAAAACAATTTTTCATAAAATAAATATATAATTACATAAATATTATTATATATAAAATTAGGATAAAAGTAGCTAAATAATATATAGATATAAAAGTATAATTGTAAATATATGTATGTATAAGTAATTACAGATGTATATTAATGAAAAACTAAATATTGTATTAAATAAACAAGCAAACAAGCTGAGTTCGAGCCCGGGCTTCACACACCGAACTTAGGCCTGCAAGCCTACTATTTATATATATATAATAATGTTTTTATATAATAATATAAAATTAACATAATAAATATTATTATATAAAAAGTTATGATATTTAAAAAAAGATATATAGATATGAAAGTATAACTATCAAATATAAATATGTATATAAGGTATTATATATGTAGATAAATAGAATAATAAATAAATAATGAGCAAAGCTCAAGCTTCAGCTCTCTTATTTCAAACGATTCGCGCTTGAGCTTAAGGGAGCTCGGACTTTGCTCCACTTGTTCAAACTACTATTTGTGAGTGAAATGAGTTGTTTTGAATGAACATGTTTAAAAAAACTTATCTGAAATTTATAAATTAATAATTTGCCAATAATGATTAATGATTATAAATAAAGTTGCTTTTACTTAACTAAAATCCATTAGCTTGACCCATTTGACCCATTACAATCAAAATTGGCCCATTTATAAGTGAACGGGTCGAAATGACTTCCTCTAAGTATAACAATCATACAGAAGCATTTATAGTGTTACTTACCTTAGTTAACCGTTGTATACGTGAGGCTGCAGCATCATGCACAATAACTGTATCAGATACAACTTCCAGCACGTCTTCCACCAACAACGCATATGTGCTCACCTGTAATTAGTTACATTCTCGTTTAAAACAAAACGGTAGCTGTGGAGAAATGGGCGGGTCAGACGGTTGGGCAGTGGGCCAAACAGTGGGGTCAGATTGGGCCGACCCGTAAACACTTCTTAATCTAATTTAATTGGACAAATGCCACATAATTTAGTAGATGGGATACCTCAGCAATATGTAATAACATCAAATCATTAATAGTTAATTCGATATCAAAAATTAATTTTAAATAAAATTTCAGCATTGGTATTACACCGGTTCAAAAAAGTAGCACGTTTCACTAAGTTGCCATAAAAAAAAGTATAATTACCAAAACAAACCCACAAACAATTTAGTTCTATATAATAATGTGTTATTTTGTAAATTGTGACATTTGCCAAATTCAATCTTTTAAGTAATTACTGTGTTACATTAATAAAAAATGTTACATCCGATTACAAAAATGTGTTACTATTTAACTTTTGAGTAATTAATGTGTTATTTTGTAAATTGCGACATTTGCCGGATTTAATTTTTCAAATACTTTACGTGTTATGTTCATAAAGACTGTTTTGTGCAATTGAGTACACTTTAATTACTTTCAACCAGTTATTTGACTCGGTTTATTTTTAGTTAAATCTTATAACTTAACTCATCTGACCCATTTGAGATAAACATAACCCATAGCGACCCATTTATGGGTATACAGGTTTTAATTACCAAAGATTAAAAAATATATATAATTACCAAAGTTGATGGAATAATCGATATTCCAAATGAATCGAGCTCTAAAGATTCTATTGCCCCTGAGTTAATATTAAAATTATACCCGCGCACCTAAAAACACGAGAAATCAGATATTATTATCAAACTATTTAAGAGAGTGATTCACGTTTTCAACAATTTTTAACAAAAAGAAAAATCGATATTCAGAAAGTTGTTTAAATGCAAATAGGTGTTTGGACTTTTGTTTTGAAATTAATAAAGCTACCTATTTGGCCCTCATATTTGATAATTTTACACTTTTACTCTCGTTGCACAAGACACCTCTCTTTTTCCAGTATTTTCTGAACATTTTATCTACCAATTTCTTTAATGTAAGAAGAGTAAATTACATAATTCGTCATTTAGTTATATAGAAAATTTTCACTTTTCGTCTTTAAACTAAGGAAATAACAGAAATCATCCTTTATGTTTGTATATTGTAGCAGTATACATCATTTCCTGTAACAGACGTTAATTGTTTCTGTTAAGTCATTAACTACCCGCATGTGCATGCACATCAATGGACTTGACAAAAAAAGAACATCAACGCCCAATATTGGAAAGAACGCAAATTGTTGCAATATACGAACATA
Source organism: Bidens hawaiensis (assembly GCF_021521415.1). NCBI lineage: Eukaryota > Viridiplantae > Streptophyta > Magnoliopsida > Asterales > Asteraceae > Bidens > Bidens hawaiensis. Next base: position 185,227 of record NW_027494749.1, read on the forward strand.
AAGGATGACTTATTTTCTATCCTTAATTCAAGGACAAAAAGGGAAATACACTATAACTAAAGGACGACAAATATAACTTACTCTATAAAAATAAGTTAAAAAATAAATATCTGATATGATTATCTGATTGTTAAGACTAAGTATCTTATTCTGAACATCAAAAAAAGCACAAAACACTTTCTAAATCATTACAATAAAAGAATGAATTAAGCAATTAAAGATGATAACTGGGATTAGAAAAACATACCTTTCCAATATCTCGTCGACCTGGTGTCACAACACTATATCCTACCTAAGAAAGAAAACAAATAAAAATATATAAATATAATCAACAATCATGTTGTAACAAACTTTACACCAATATATTTAAAGCTGTTGCCTCTTTATATTATAAGGTTTAACACAGTGCCCGATTTCACACGCTAATTGAATGATTTAATTAATCTTAGTAAAAAAAAAGGTGAGGTTGACCGTTGAGCATACCAGCGTTTCCAGTCCAACCAATTTAAACTCTTTATCCATCACAGTCTCATCCTCAACGAGCACAACATCGCCAGCCTGTGGTCAAAGCATAATCACATATTTAACCCTTCCAGAATTCCGAAGCATGGCCATTTTTACCATAGTTAGAAAGGAGAGCCTGCTGCTTACCTGCCTTGTATCCTCTAAAAAGAACATTTCTTGCTCTCCAGATAGTAGGTTCGGTCTCACTTCTACAATCACTACCATCCACTAAAAAGTTGAAAATGTATCACTTATTATAACAAAATAATAGTCATGAACAAAAGCATGAAGATTGTAACGGACTCGTAATCTAGATAAACAGAGCAACAAATCTACAAAAGTAGTAATAACAATGATAATAGTAAACTAAGGCTAGTATAAAATAGTCATCATCATTGTACTCAGTATATCCCACCAATAGCAATGCTATGGTAGGGTCTGAGGAGGGTAAGACGTAGACAGCCTTACCTCTAACCCATAGGGATAGAGAGGCTGCTTCCGGTGAGACCCCCGGCTCGATAGTAGTTTGCATCAAGCCTTGGACATAAAGCACATAGCACTCAATCATCGGGACACCGGCTGACTGGTGCATGTGCCCTTGTCTTTCGGCTATCAACGCCACCACATGATGTTTTATACTAATTTAGTTCTACAAGATTTGCCTGCCTAAAATTTGTGATTAGTGGATAATAATCGAAAACGTATTTGAAGTAGAAGATTTGCCTAGCCTTAAAAGGTTTGACTCACGGTGTTAGTATCGACCCAAAGCTGTGAAACAAAGCCCAGAGAAAGAGCAGACTGAATGGTGATGACTTGCTTGGCAATCACATTTGATCTTTTCATCACTTCTTTCCCTTTCTTCCTAATAATAACCCCACTCACTTGATTATTAACATCATCATCTAATTTCACCTCACAATCTTCCCTAATAATTTTGACCAAATCCTCTTCTTCTTCTTCATATTCCATCAAATTCTCGTCAAATTCGTTGTCATTAGGGTTCAATTCGAAGTGGGTTTTGGTCGGTTGTCGCTCTTTGAACTTCAATTCTGGGTTTGGATTTTGACTGGTTTTTAAGGAGAATTTATATTTAGATTTAGATTTAGATTTAGGGGGTTTAGTTCTGAAGAATGAAGGTGGAAAGGGGGGGATTATTATTGAAGATGGAGGAGGAAATCTTATGATGAAAGAGTAACTAGAAGATGATGATGAACTACAAATGCAATCACACATACTCATTGATGGATTGATTGACTGTTTACAGAATCCAGTTCATACAGACACCTGAACTAGTTTTTAACTTTTTATATCCCTCAAATTAGTAGCATCTTTTGTATGGTCGGTGATGTGTTAGCTTGTCCTATTGGTGGGTTAACAAACCAATCACAACAAGACACGTGATTGAAAACACATCGTCCCTCTGATGTGTTAAACACGGGATGTGTTATGGCTGCTCGGTATCTCATCGTCAACACTTGGCTGCCAAATCCGACAACCATGTTCCCGCCGACGGCGATGTGTTACCGGAACGTAATGCATCGCCGACGATGCAATTTCATTTACTAACACATGTCTCGGCATGTTAACGTAATGTGTCTTTGGCGAACCGTTAGTGTAAAACACATCGTTAAGCACCTGTGTTTACATTCAACAAGACAGCAACTCGTGGCAGTCATGATTTGCTAGAAAACCCGTCATCCCAACACTAGATTAGATTATATGCTTATTCAAGACGATTTAGGGGCTATTTATTTACATCTGAATGGAACCATTCAGATGTAAACATCTGATTCATTCAGACTTTAGACTGTTTGGTTACAAACAGAAAAACATATAAATAGTTAAAATTAGGTCTGAATCATTCAGACTTGCTGTTGCATCTGAATGGGACAGTGGCTTATTCGTTTCAGTTATCCAAACACGAAAGACTTATGGAACCGATAACCGAAATAAAACCCAAATTCACAATATGGATACTGTTAAGAACCGAAAACACAGCTCGGTCTGGTTTTCGGTTTATTTGTTATGCAAAAATAATATCAACGAACTATCTATATCTATTTAGATAGTTTGAATCTATTAGTTTAGATCGTTAGCTACAACATATCCCCTCAAATGTAAACGTTTTACAAAATTGTACCACCGAATGAAACGTTGTTTCCTCATTCTCCACACAAATCCCGCCTAAAAGGATAAACCCATAATAATAATAACCATCCTCGGCTCAAACCAATTCTCAAGCATTCATCAATGGCTACCACCATGCTCTCTTCCATCACTCTAAAACTCAATTCCACCTTCTCTCCTTCAAAACCCACTTCACTTATCCCTCAGTTCAAACGAAACCCGTCAAAAATCAGCGTCTCATTCAACGAAATCTCCGACGACTTGCTCGAAAACACCCTCCATTTGGACCAATACCCGCTTTTCAAATCCGGGTACGATCAGTTCCAACGGGTTACCGAGAGCTTCCCGGAGAGTGAGAAGTGGGGTGTGTTTGTGTTTGCTGGGTTGGTGTGGGTGTACCTCACTGCTCGCCCTGGGGTTTTGATTGGTGCCATTGATGCCTATCTTTTGGCCCCTGCACAGAAGGTGTTCGACGGTTTGTCTGGGAGAAGGAATCTCAAGACTTCAGATTTTTTGGTTGGGGATAAGATCGGAGAAGGGTCGTTTGGGGTGGTGTATTCGGGTGTCGTGGTGCCCAAGAATATGTCGGTCGAGGAACGGGTTAGGAATACCGGGAGTAGACGAAAACAGCTGGAGAAGGATCCAAGGTTTAAGGAGAAAGTCATTCTTAAACAGGTGAAAAGTTTGGTGATTTTGTTCATTTGAATTATGATCCGTTAGTCGATAGTAATCGTAGTTGCAATTTGGGCGGTGTGTACACTCGTAACTTTCATTTTCGTTGTCAAGGTAGTCTTTGTAACGAAAGTTAGGAGTTACAAAATTGTTGAAAATCAGATATTAGGTGTAATAAGATAATTTGTTGAAAATCATAGGTAAATTAATTTAAAATATGATCTATTTCTAGATAATATAGTCCATACTCACAATTTAACCCGTAACCACTTGCAACGTTTATTTCATTGTCAACTCAGTTTAACGGAAAAATAACTATGTCTGCCCCTACTAATACGTCATATGCCACGTCATCAAGGGCAGGGCAGACAGAGTTATTTCTCCATTACAGTGAGATTGTGTCTTATAACCGAAGTTGATGTTACGATTGCCACTGGTCAAACTGCATGTATAGATTATTATCAGCCAATTTGTCGATACTAAAATCTAGTTTTCCAAAATCATAATCATAATGATACTTTGTAATTTACTAGGTAAAAATTGGAGTAGCAGGTGCTATAGAATGTGGCGATTTTGAAGAATGGTTCAACTACAGGTTGTCACGTGCGGCTCCAGATACATGTGCTGAGTTTCTTGGAAGCTTTATTTCTGATAAAAATAATTCAATATTCACAAAGGGTGAGAAATGGCTCGTATGGAAATTTGAGGTACATGTTTTCTTATTCAAGTAGATTCACATAGATTTAATATCTTAGGGATGTTTGGATGTGAGTTTTGAAAATGAATTTACCATTATAATGTGCAGTAGAAACTAGTGTTTGGATGTGCTTAGGCAGTGTGGAGTTGCAATAATCGGATAATTAGATTTTTGAATGTTTGACAAATTATGGTTTATTTCAAAATTCTCTCACTGTAACAACTTCTAAATGTTAAGATACACAAAATATGGATTTTTGGACGATAGTTTTCAAAACACAAATCCACAATCCAAATACCCCATTGGTATCAGTTACAAATTTAACAGTATACTCATGACTAATATAAAATGTTATGCGAATCAAACGCAGGGGGACCGAGACCTTGGTGATTACATGAAAGATAGACTTTTCCCATTAAACTTGGAATCACTCATGTTTGGACGCATATTAGAAGGGCTCGAATCTATACAACGAAACGCGTTAATAATCAAACAAATAATGAGACAAATAATATCATCACTCAAGAAAATACACGACACTGGCATTGTGCACCGTGATATAAAGCCCGCCAATTTAGTTGTAACCAAAAAGGGGCGAATCAAGCTTATCGATTTTGGCGCAGCAACTGATTTAAGGATAGGAAAAAACTATGTGCCAAACAAGGGTCTTCTTGACCCGGATTATTGCCCGCCTGAGCTTTATGTTCTGCCCGAAGAAACACCGTCCCCACCTCCAGAACCCGTTGCAGCTCTTCTTTCTCCAATTCTTTGGCAGGTAATATATTATGTATTTTTTTTATAATAAATCTTTGATGGATTGACAGGTGCGGGTTGGCGGGTTTAACAAGAGCATCGCCGTTTAACTCATTTACCTAAACGTGTCTAAAGGGCTAGCGGGTGATAGTCAAGTTGTAAACGTGTTAATAAAAATGGTGGGTAGTAAAAGAAAGGGTTAAGCAGGACATAAATGGGTCAATCGGAAAACGACCTCTGTTATTATTTGTGTAAAAAACATGAACCCTGTTTAACTCAGTTATCTAAACGTGTCAAACGGGTTTGTGGATGATAACTAAGTTGTAAATAGGTCATAAATGGGTTAGTGGGTCAACCTGTTTCACTAAACAGGTTGGCAGGTCGACATGTTAAACTTAATGGGTTTCCCGGTTAACCCAAGAACGACCCGTTTAATTAAATAGGTCAACCCAAACACGACCCATGGTATTATATGTGTCAACCCTAACCTGCACCCACTTATAATCATGTAACCCGAACACGGTTCATTTGACTCATTTATCTAAACATGTAAAATTGGTTGGCGGAATGGCGGGTAATAACTGAATTGTAAATGTGTTAATAGAGTCAGTGGGTTGTAAAAAAAAGGGTCAAACAGGGGATAAATGGGTTAACGGATCAACCTATTTAAGTAAATAGGTTAAACAAGTTAAACCGAACACGACCCGTTTAACTTGTTTACCTAAATCTGTCAAACGGGATACCAAGTTGTAAACGTGTTAATCGAGTTGGTGGATTGCAAAGAGGGGGGTTAGTGGGTCAACCTCTTTATCTAAATATGTTGGCGATAGAAGTCTTTAATTAAACGAGTTAAATAGGTTAACCAGAACACAACTCGTTTAATTAAACAGGTCAGCCCGAGCACGAACCGTTTTTTAAACGGGCCAGATATGCAAACCCAAAACTTGATTATCTCCGTGTCGTGTTAGGATTGTATTGGAAATTGCCACCCCTTGTTATATTAATAGAAATGTTTATAAATAATTTAGTAATAATTAGTAAATAAACAAGCTGAGCTCAAGCTTAGACTTACTCAAGCTCGGCTCGTTTACTCCCATGGTTTGGTTTCCATAACTATTTAAAAAAATCATGTATTTTCATTTATGTATAAGTTTAGCCTTTCTTATTTATCCTTCAATTTCTTAACTTTTTGTTATCTATTAAAATATTTTATTTATCATTCTTGCAGTTAAACAGTCCCGATTTATTCGACATGTATTCTGCTGGGATAGTCCTCATGCAAATGGCTGTACCGTCATTAAGGTCTTCAGCAGCCTTAAAAAATTTCAATCTTGAACTAAAAGCAGTTAATTATGATTTAAAAAAGTGGCGGGAAAAAACCCGATCGAGACCCGACACAAGCGTTCTTGATTTGGATTCGGGTAGAGGGTGGGATTTAGCGACGAAACTTATTTCAGAACGGGGTTCGTTGCGTAGGGGTCGGTTATCGGCTTCGGATGCGTTAAGGCACCCGTATTTCTTGTTGGGTGGTGATCAAGCGGCTTCGGTTCTTTCAAAATTGAGCTTGTCAAAGTAGAAAGTCAATATTGAGAGGTGGTTGACTGTAAAGGTCAAACATTGGTTCTGTGACATAATTGTATAATTTCATTGTTTGTTTATATTGTTCAATTCTGCTATCTGAAAGGTGCTTAAAATAGCAAATTTACTCTCTACATTTGAATTTTGTAAGGTAAGTTAGTTACTTACATGTTACACTAAATAAATGTAGATAACATAATGTGTTGCGATGATTCTTGGTACTATGTTTTTTTATTGGTTTGCTCGGTTGAACTATTTTCAGATCTCCACACATCAAATCACGAGATTATAATTTATAAGATAAGAAAATAAATTAAGAATTATTGTGGAATGCTATCTAATTTTAATGTGCCCAAAAACACACATTACAAACTTTAACATTACAAACTTTAACCGGCTAAAAGTTAATATTACGTATCAACCCCTCGAATTATCAGTTATTCACACCGACGCTTAATAATACTTATCACACGGTTATCCTTTCTATAAAGGTAGGGTACTAAAAAGACCCAAATACCCTCAAGTGATACCCGCGGGTCAACCAGAAGCCCCTCATAAGACACCCGCGGGGCATAAGAACCATCCGCATAAATCATTTGAGGAAGAAACACCCTCACGACATATGCGGAAGCATCCCGGCACCCTCAAAAGTCATCCGCAAGTAAGAAGTACCCTTCCGCGTAAATGACCACAAGGTAATGCTCCGGGGCAGATGTCAGTAACTAATTACCTTCTAGAAGATTTGCCAAGATGCTTTCTTGGGCAATACGTGACCTCTCGGCAAATTAACAAGAGACACCTGGCAAGGCCGTTATAACCGTGCACATGGCCAATGATACATATTCAGCCTATAGCAGAGAGACACGTGTCTAGGTTGTTATACATGCACATGCAACGTATAAACCGAACCTATCAAAAGAGGACACGTGTCCAGGTGGTTACGAGAGCATCTTCTGAAAAGGACAGCTGGCCCAATCACCTTCCCATACCCTTCGGCTATAAATATCCTTTCAACCATCATGAGGTATTCATTCACTCCCACGGTACTATCACTATTTACTTAAGTGTATTATCTTCATCAGAATTGTACTTATTCTCACGCCGGAGGGTGGTTACGGGAAGACCCCCCCCTCTTGTCCTTCCCGTAACGAGCTCACGGTGTCTGTTTTGCAGGTTCACGTCACTGGACTTTGGGAATTGTGTTCATATCGTATTGGCAGTTAACCGTACCCTACCTTGTTGACTCATTGGATCCAAGACCCATTAGTGGGGAGTGGATCCGTGTTTCTTCATTGGCGCCATCCGTGTTTTTGTTAGAACAACAATCAGTTTTCGTTTGTGTTTTACGATATGAATCAGTTACCTGAAGGGCCGACGGGGAATCATGAGCAGTCTTCACGTGATCCTAATTTGGAATCACGTGAAAGAGCAACGTCCGTTTTTGCTCGAATCACAACTCCTGCTACACGAACCGATGCCGTAACCACTGGAGGTTTTACCTTGGGTGGTTCCACGGCTCAGGGATTGTCTACTCAGCAAGTAGGTGTTACTCCGGTAGACACCGGAAACGTTGTTACACCAACTACGGATTTGAAGCGCGTTACAGCTCCAAGAGGTTCCGATCTAGGAAACATAGACTGAGTTATGAGAGGTGCTAATCGAACTCACTCAGAGTTAAACTTGGATGAGAATTCCGGTGATTCTGCTTCAAGGAGAGTTCGACAGCATAACTCAAGGTCTGGAGGACTCTTATCCCCAGACGAATGGCTCCGCATTCAACAAGAAAGTTTGGTTGCTGAGTACGAACGTAGGGTACGAAATGAGCGTTTTCATGCTCGTACCCTGACGTATGACGAATCTGTTTTTTGATAGCTCGGCTTGAAGTTGTTCGAATTTTTTAGAAAGAGCTTCAAGCTGTGCTGTGACAATGGTGTTGGAATCAACGTGGTGTATTCCTTTATGGGTAGGTGTAGATCTTGGTGGGTTGTAAGCGAAACTCTTCTTTGCAGCCTTCTCCAGGACTTCAAATGCTTCGTTAGGTGATTTGGATCCCAGGTCTCCACCAGCGATCTGGTCGATGGCCTGTTTGTTTTGACTGGATTGTGCGTCAAAGAAAGTTTGAACTTGTAACCATACGCTCAGTCCATGATGTGGGCATCTTCTTAAAAGACTTTTGTATCTTTCCCATGCTGCGTGTAACGATTCATCATCATCGGTCCGGAATCCGGTAATGCTGGCTCGGTATTTGGCAGTTTTGTCGGGAGGAAAATATTTGAGGAGAAACTGTTCAATCATCTGGTTTCAAGTGGTAATGGAACCAGAGGAAAGAGATTCTATCCATTCTAGGGCTTGGCCTCTTAGAGAGAAAGGAAAGAGTTTAAGCTTGATTTGATCTTCTGAACAGTTTTGGATTTTAAAGGTTCCGCAGATTCGTAAGAATCGAGATATGTGAGAAAGTGTAACATCCTAATTTCGGTTTTATTAATAGAATAAATATCGTCTGTTTTATAGGTCGTTGTCGGTTTAGAGAAATAGAATACGAGTTGGGCTAGTGTTGGGTTAAATGGATATGGATTATGAACTTGGATTATGAAAGAAAGAGGAAAGGACCATGGGCTTAAGCCCATGATCCATAATTATATAAACCATTAATCCCTCATTTAATTCATTCTCACACATTCCATACACCACCCAAAACACACACTTAAGATTTCTCTCAAATTCTTCCTTATCTCTAGCCGATATCACGAAGGAAACCGAGAACCGACCCAAGGTAATGATAGTATGTTATTGTTTGAGCTTAAATCCGTTAGATATAATCATGAAACGACGAGCCGACACAGTTAAACCGTTTAAGTCACGAGATCCAGGTGGATTCGAGTATAAACCGAACCTATGATGAGCTTAGGAGTCACCCTAGCTCAGATCTGGATCGAACGGGACGAAAAACGGTGAAAAAAACGAGCCAAAACCCGTTTTTCCGGTGAAAACGCGTTTTTCCGGCAGCTTTCCGGCAATGACGGCGCCGGAAAAGGTTGGTACAAGGTTAGCGATGTCAGGGAATGTTCTGACCTAACCCTAGTTCGCTAACGGAATTTAGCGAATTAAGGGTGATTCGTTAAGTAGATTCGCTGAGGAAAGATAACGAACTAGCCTTAGTTCGTGTCCTGATTCGTTAAGGAAAAGATCACGAACTAGCCTTAGTTCGTGTCCTGATTCGTTAAGGAAAAGATAACGAACTAGCCTTAGTTCGTGTCCTGATTCGTTAAGGAAAAGATAACGAATTAACCCCCCCCCCCCCATTTCGTTATAGCTATTCGTTAAAGGAGATAACGAATTAGAAGGTCCAATTCGTTACTTGAACTGATTCGCTATGTGGACTGGTTCGTACAAGGACGGATTCGTTAGAGGGTTCAGTTCGTTACAAATGATCAGTTCGCTAAGATAAGTCAGCTCGACCCCAGCCAGGGGCTCTGCCCCTTGGACCCTGCTAGGGGCTGCCGCCCCTAGACCCCGCTGCCAGGGGCGCTGCCCCCGGACCCCGTTCGTTGTGGGTTATATAAAGATAGAAATACTACATGAGTAGTAGTAGTTAATTGATACATGTAAATATTATACAGTTAGCCGTGCACAGCTCAAAAAGGGAATAACGATTAACGGAGAGCGTAACAGGATTCAGGTGAGTTTCTAGCCCCATTTATGTGTTATGTTTTCTGGGCTGTGTGCATACTCAATATGTTTGTTAATACGCTTATCCTAAGAGATAAGTGTATGCCTTATGTGAATAATGTGAAATGTATGAATGATTGCTTGATGGTACGTGAACGATCTTCGGATATTGCACGTACTGTTAAGTTGTAACGCTATGTATAAGGTAAAGTATGATATGTATGCTTATGTGTATGAATGTGATAAAGTTAATAAAAGAAGGAAAGGATGGTTGTATGGTTGTATGGTTACGAAGAGGGTACTGGGCCCTAATAATACTCGAGGTATGATGTATGGTTGTATGGTAACGAAGAGGGAATCGAACCCTACTAATATTCGAGAACTAGGGAACCGAACCCTACTAATATTCGAGGAAATAGGGTACCGAGCCCTAATAATACTCGAGGAAGGAGGGTACCGAGCCCTAATAATACTCGAGGAAGGAGGGTACCGAGCCCTAATAATACTCGAGGAATGTAGGGCGTAATGCTCTTTATAACGTAAGATATGAAAGCAAGTTAATACAAAAGAAAGTATGAAAGTATGAATGAAAGAATATGAGTTTGTGTGTATTGTATAATGTATGATTAACTAGAACTCACTCAGCGTAGCTGACTTTTAGTATGCACGCAGGTGAGTAGGATGAGGCGGCTCGCTTGAGGAGACACGTGGCACTGAATAAGAGGCTAGCATCGGAAAACTCAAGGCGTTTAAGTTTAATGTTTTGTTTATTTTGAAAGACAAGATGTTTTAAGACAAGATATGTTTTGTTATGAAATGTTTTATGAAAGCTTTTATATTCCGCGAATGTTTTAATTAACTCTGATATTTAGAACTGCGTTAATGAGTAAATCCAACACGAAAGTAGGGCTACCGGTAACGGGGCCTTACAGAAAGAGGGCCTTCGTCGAGGAGACCATGAAATTGAACTGGATTTTCCACCATATGAATGGTGCTTGATTTGATTTCGAAATTTTTGGTGATTTCGGGTGGAGCCACTCCATTGTCGTAGCCTTCAAGAGTTGGCTTGGCATACTGGCTCATGTTCGGCTCATTGTTCTGGGCCGCCATCATTTCTTCGGTTTGATTTTCTCCAGATGTGGTGGCGTCTACTGATTCGTCTTTGATTGCTTCTGCGGTTTCTGTAGTCGGTTTACGAGTTCGTCGACGAAAGAGTCGTTCCGGTTCAGAAATTGGAGAAACAAGCTCAGGCTCAAAAGTAGATGACATACATGGGACTAAATCAAAATTAAACACTAAAGCAAAAGTTAGCTAAAGTTAGTCTAAAAGGTTCGTCTAGTATTAAACTACGAGTTGTGCTACGCTATTTTTAACTAAACTAAACTAAGGTCTTAATTAAGCTAGAGTAAAGTTAAGGTAAACAAAGGTAAAAAGTAGGCTAGCCGTACAATTATATTTTAGTATTTAGTAAAAATTAAAAATAAAGTGAAATAGAAGTTAAAAATTTGTACAACTATAAACAATGATTAAATTAAAATTTGGATCGTTCTTAGAAACGTACCGTGTCCCCGCCAACAGCGCCAAAAACTTGATGCGTGCTGTGTAGCTTGTATAAAATATCATAGATTGGATATTTAGCTTTTGCACAAGATCGTGTTTTAAATTTATAAAAGTGATTTCTACAAAGACTAAACACACACAAAATAGGCAAGTGTACCTATCGTATATGTAGAATAGTATTGGTAAGAACCAAGTATCGATCCGTGGACACAAAGGTTTCTAATAATAAATCGTTGTTTTACTTCAATCGGAGGATTTAATCATTTTGAGGTTAATTTTTGAACTTTTTATAAAATATAAATAATTATATATATAATATATAGGTGACCAAGATAAGAAATTCTAAACGAGTTGTTCAATTATACGAAGGTTACCATCTAAGATCAAGGATCCACTCCATTTTAGCATTGATAATTAATATGTAGACATGTGATAAACTTACCGTAGCAATATATGATAGATAACTCCTTAACCCAAAGTGAGCATCTTTGGCACTAAGGAGATGATATGCGCATTTTAAAGTCCACCCTTTCCTAATGTCATACCATCTCAATGATGTCAATTTAAGTTGGCAAGTAGTTTCGTTAAGTAGAAAGATTAGGATTGACTTCAATTTCTCGAATACCAATTCTAACAACTTCGGGTGATTGTAGTTCATCACACAACCTCCCATTGGTTGATTTAAGTAGGTTATGATTACACATTCCATTAACATATGGTTTCTTTAGCTAATTTGATATCCTAAGCAAAGCCATTTTCGGATTACCAAGGTTTAGAAAAATACACCATAACTTATATCTCATCATTTCTAAGTACAATATAAGGATCCATGTTTCGATAATGTATCAAAGTATTTCTATCTTTCAAGAACATGAATCGATCATGAACGATTGCCAAAGAGATTGACAACCACCAACTTTGAATTAGTGATTTAAGATGGTGAAACATTTCTCATCAAAAGATAATTGTAATATAACCATGTACTTAACTAGACTACATCACATGTCTTGATTAATTATCAAGTAAAACAAAGCTTCTTCATAGATTTTAGATGGTAAAAGGAGTTTAGCTCATAATGAGCATTATAATGAACATTAAGATGATTGATAATAACAAATACATGATTAAACTTGGAACAATCTAACCAAATGTAGATGAATCCTTCTTCTTAATGATGGGGATGATGGTTGATGATGATGATTAGTGGTGATGACCTCCAAACCTTCAAACTTTTCACTAGATCTTCAAGGTGAGTGTTAGTGTGTGTTTTTATAAGAGAGAATCGGATAGAAATCTTTTCAATGCACACTTGATGAATGCAACATGAGCCACTATTTATAGGCAATCTGGATGGTGAGGCACGGCCCCGTGCTTGATGAGCACGGCCCCGTGTATTTTTATGACATGTGCCAGATTTGTTTTGTCTTTTGTGTGAGCTGGCAACGGCCCCGTGGTTAACAGGCACGGTCCCGTGCTTTTTAGTGACATGTGCTCAATTCTTCTTTGTCTTTTATGCATTCCCGTCCACGGCCCCGTGCATGCTGAGCACGACCCCGTGCTTTTGTTCTCAGATTTTGTCTTTTCTTGTTCCATAAGCATGGGGGCGTGTTTCTTGAGACATGGGGACGTGTTTCTTTGTTTTCTTGTGTTTTCTTCTGTTTTTCTTCGTCTTTTTGCTTGTTTCTTCGTTTGAGGTTTGGTTTCACCTGAAATTACGTTTTATTATGATAAGTAGCCTTTTATGCTATGTTATTAGATAGAACTTGCAGTTTTTAGAGATTATTTGATGCTGAAAAGATGTATATTTCTATGTACATCAAACATCCCCACACTTGAACATTGTTTGTCCTCAAGCAATCGTCTTATAAATGTTCTCTAAAAACAGCAAATTTAGATTATAGCTATTCCTTAAGCGAGCTCCAAGAAGATGAAACACAATAACCAATCTTTATGTTAGTGATAAATAAGAGAGAACTTTTGTTTTTATGAGCTTCTGTTTATGCAAAACGTCACGTTCTCGCAATATTAACTCACACTCGGTTTTTATATCTGATCATACCTGGGATGTAGGTATGTGAACACTCTTAGCCAAAATGCAATCTGTGATAAATAAACTTGTAACAAGTTCAAATCTTCACCTTTTGAAGGGTTGCATAGATTAGAAGGTAAAAAAGGGTTCCGGTTTAGTGTGAGTAGGAATTGGTATTTTGTGGTGGTTCAAGGTTTAATGGCAAATACAACTTCAGTTGTTTGTCGGGAGTCTTGAGATGTCTTCAATGGTTAGCTCCTTTTCTTTGATTTTTTTTTTTGTAAATACTATATACCTAATGACTCTTTTAAGGTCAGATCGTCAAGTTTTATCGAGGATGTGAATTAATTCTTCCTCAATTCTGTTATGAATATAACTTCCAACTCTAATGGATCATTCGGCTTTGAGCCTAATAGCCCCCACCCTCATTAGTTCGGTATATTCATGCTGAGACTGAGTTTGACTTTTTCTACATCTTCCTTCGTGGGACCAGTTTCCGCAACCTAAGCATCGTTCATATCTTTTTGCTCTTCTCTTCATTGCGTTTTTGGAAATTCCATAGAATGGTGGCATTTGTTCGTTTTAGCGCCACTTTTTCCTCACCTCATTGCTAAAGAGAAAGATTCTCTCCCTAAGTTCTGGAGGCAACCTAGGTTTTGTGAAGTGTATGTAGCAAAGGAAATTGAAATCGAAAGAATGCATTTCCAGTTTTGTAGGGTCTGCCGGTAAAAGACCAGTGTTGTATTTTACCAGTTCAAAATGGATAAGGTGATCGGATTTTTGGGTTTTGTAATTTTGGTAATGGGTTTATGTAAATATTACCTTCTTCTTTATACAACGCTTCGTGCGGTCTTGAAATGAATAATGACAAGTTCTAAATCACACGAAACATATGACTCACTTAAAGCTTCCGAAAAAATATTTATATGGCATGAGGTTTATCTCACAGTAACGGGGGAATTGGGTATTAACGCCATATTTTGCATAAACTTATTCTCAATATTACAAAACTTCTTCTTACTTTTTCACTTTTATGTAATGATTGGTTATTTGCAAAAAAATTTCTTGGTTTTCTTTTTAGGTTTAAAATAATCTTTGTTTGCTGCAAAATATATTTGTTTTAGAGATTTTTATAATTAGTTGGACAAACAAACAATTTGGTCAAGTAATTCCCCTCCCCGCACTTGAATCTCACATTGTCCTCAATGTGATAAGATTCATGAAAATATAAAAATTCTAGTTGAGTATTATGGGTTAAAATGGAGAGTTACTTCCCTACGGGTTAACGAAATTTCGATAGAGCGTCCCCTGTTTTTCGTCCGTTTTCCTGTTTTTGTACCTGTATAATATAAAACTACAAACAACCACAAACAACCAAGCATAAACTGCTGAAAATTGGGTATGGAATCATCCATCCCTAGCCCTATTGGGCTAAATTAGAACCTATCATAATGTCTTTGGCACCAACGGCCACAAAATATCCAAATCAACATAAAAATAAACAAACAAGTACGATGAAAAGTAAATTGTTTAAAACACATAAAAAGTTCATGAAATACTACCAACTCGTGCCCATGCGCGACCTACCAGTGCCGCCAATCATCAGTTACCCGCATCCGGGTCAAACGGTCCCCACTGCCTGTCCATGCGATAGCCCAAGCGATCAATCTCTTGCCTCGTCTCTGCATATTCGGCTGCTCGCTGTGCATCCGATGCAGCCATCTGTTCTGACATCCTGTTAAACGCGGCAGTAGTGTTAGCTGAGAATTGATCAATAAGTCCAAATATACCCTCGAAAGAGTATCGGCTATCATGTGATGAACTGGGGCCGGCCCCTGATGAAGATGGGCCTCCTGTCTGATGGTAAGTTCGGCGGCGGTATTGTCTGGGCGGTGACTGTCGTCTCTCGTGCACGTCCTAAATCATCATCTCTGACGGGTCTTCCGGGTCCCATACCTGGTTGTTCTTGTCACAAAAACTCTTAACTGCCCTGACACAAAAAACACGGCCCCGTGCTTAGCAGGCACGGTACCGTGCTGCATAGTGCAGACAGTACTGTTTTGTTTATTTGTCGAGCTGGTTTATTTTTAACTGGGTTTTTATTTTCTGGTTATTTTAAACTTGGTAAAAACATCCTAAATTTCATTAAGAACATAAAAGTAAAGACATAATTAAAGATAGATGAAATGAAAAGTACAACAACAATTCTCGGGTCCTAACACATAGTTCTAGCGGAAACAACTTAAACGAGAAACAAAGGCAGAAACTTCAACGGCCACCACTTCCGAACAAGTCCTGGATGTGTGGTGGTGCTCGTTTGGCTTCCAAAAGTTCGTCAAGTTTTTTGTTGAGCGTGACGATTTCTCGGTTGAGAAAGTTAAGTTTGGAAGTCACATCCTTGTGGTGGCCATCCACAACATGGAAGTTTTCGAACCTAAGCAGGTCGACTTTGTTAATCAACTCGACTACTCGACCTTCGGTTTGCATATTGCTTTCAACTTGATCTCTTACGATGCATTGGAGTCGCATGACTTGTTACTCGAGGAAGGAAGATTCATGTTGTTTCCCTTTTTTCACTAGCTTCCATTCAACCCGTTTTCCTTCCATTTAGGTAATTTTTGTTTGGTGTGAATGGAATAGTGAAATTATGCATGCATTATATAGAGACTGGAAAGTTGAACACGGCATCGCGCATTAGGAAACACGGCCCCGTGCTGCTAGAAGAATAAATGTTCCTGAGTCAGAGAATTGTACGGAGTCAGCGCGTATCATGCTGAAGATTCTAGGGTGACCACGACGCCGTGTTTAGGAAAGCACGGCCGCGTGCTTTTTGTCCCAGTGTTTTTCATTTTAATTTTTCAACATGATTTACTATCCGGAATTTTTAGAATGACGTTTATTGTGATAATTTGGAAGTTTGGTCATCTAAAAATTACTTTTCATTAAATAAAGATCCTAGAACAATTTCGGGATAAGCCCGGGTTTCCTAAGAAAAGAAAATAGTCGGGTTAAGCCCGAAGTCCTAACACATTGTGCTTAATGCACTTGATTACACATAAAAGCATAAAATTAAGTTTCCTAGAATTCCCCGAAAGGCTCTCCTCCTCCGAATGGTCCTGGTGGTGGAAAATACATGAAGTCGAGAACTTAAAACTGGAGTTGCTCGTTGATTTCTCATAGTTCCATTTTCATGTTTTCCACTGATTCGGTTAGTTGCATGAGACGCATCTCTGCAAGGAGATTCATTTCGGTGAGTTCTTTCACGAGTTCTTGAAGTTTCAAAAGAAGCTCGGTTTTGAAAACATGGCGGGGCATCATTTCTCGGATGTCGGGAAACGGGAATTGCTTCATTAATCTCAGTTGGCATGCTGGATTTTCAGAAGTTTTTGGTTTGTGCAAGGAATGCAATGACACAAGGTGCCTTTTATAACCAAACAGGAAACCAAGTACGGCACCGTGCTTATGGAAGCACGCCCCCGTGTTTTTAGTCTGACAATTCAGTAGACTGAGATTTTTGCAGCGTAGATGCCGGCCCGTATTTTTCGGCACGGGACCGTGCTTTTGAGAGCACGCCCCCGTGGTTTTTATGTTTTCTAAAAATAAATATTTTTTGTTTTTTTTAGTTATTTACAAGGCCTAGTTTTGAGAAGGTCTTGACCAGACCTTATTTCCTCACGTTCTTAATCAAGAAGTTTGGAGGGTTAATACCTCCAACACTTCTTCGAGTGGACCGTCGATATATGGTTTTAATCGATGTCCATTTACTTTGAACTTCTGGCCGTTTGAATTTGAAATTTTGATGGTTCCATAGTCAAAAATTGTTTCCACTACGTATGGACCTGACCATCGGGATTTCAGTTTTCCTGGGAAAAGACGTAAACGAGCGTTGTATAGCAGTACACGATCTCCGATTTTAAATTCTTTATTTCCTTTTAAATGAGCGTCGTGTATGCATTTAGTCTTTTCTTTGTAGGTCCAGGAATTTTCATAGGCCCTTGTTCTTAGTTCTTCGATCTCACGAATTTGATCTTCCCGGTTTGTTCCGGCGGACTTTAGATCAAAGTTCACTGCTCTAAGGGCCAATAGGCTTTCTGTTTCAATTCTACTGGTAGATGACATGCCTTCCCGCAAACGAGCTTGAAGGGTGTCGTTCCTATGGGAGTTTTGTAGGCCGTCCTAAGGGCCCACAATGCGTCATCTAATTTTTCTGCCCAATTTTTGCGATTCATCCCCACACTTCTTTCCAGAATTCTCTTAATTCCTCGATTCGAGACTTCCACCTGTCCACTGGTCTGCGGGTGATATGGTGTTGCCAGGCGGCGGTGAACCCCATATCGTGCTAAGACCTTGTCCATCTGGGTGTTACAGAAGTGAGTACCTCTGTCGCTGATGAGGGCTTTTGGTGTTCCGAATCTTGAGAACAACTTTTTCAGAACTCGTACAACTACTCGAGCATCGTTAGTGGGAAGAGCTTTTGCTTCTACCCATTTAGATACGTAATCGACTGCTACAAGAATGTATTTGTTTCCGAATGACTTAGGAAACGGCCCCATGAAATCTATTCCCCATACATCAAAGATTTCACAAATTTGAATGCCCTTTTGAGCCATCTCATTTTTCGATGAGATGTTCCCGGCTCTTTGACAAGTATCGCATGCTTGGATCAAAGTTTGTGTATCTTTGTATATAGTGTGCCAGAAAAATCCTGCATCAAACACTTTTCTGACCATGGTGGCGGTACCGTGGTGTCCGCCTGTTGGTCCTTCATGACAGTGTTTGAGAATGTCTAAGGCCTCCTTGCCTGCTACGCACCTACGAATGACTTGATCCGCACCTATCCTAAATACGTATGGATCTTCCCAGAAGTAAAACTTAAGATCGGAGAAGAATTTCTTTCGCTGTTGATGGGTAAGTCCTTTTCTGAGAATCCTACAAGCTAAGTAATTTGCGAAGTCAGCATACCAAGGACTTTCGTCTTTTTCCTTTATTACGTCTTGAATGTGCATGAGGACTTCATGTGGGATATTATCATTGATAATTTCCTTGTGAAGTTCTTCGGGGGTTGGACATTCTAAACGTGAAAGATGGTCTGCGGCTACATTTTCTGCTCCTTTCTTGTCTTTAACTTCGATATCGAATTCTTGGAGTAGTAGGATCCACCGGATGAGTCTAGGTTTGGCATCTTGTTTGTTGAATAGTTATCGTATTGCGGCATGGTCGGTGTAAACTATGGTTTTGGAAAGAACTAGGTATGATCTAAATTTTTCAAAGGAAAATACTACCGCTAGTAACTCTTTTTCTGTTGTGGTATAATTTTCTTGTGCATCGTTAAGAGTTTTACTGGCATAGTAAATTGGGTGAAATTGTTTTTCTTTGCGTTGTCCGAGTACGGCTCCAACTGCAAAGTCGCTTGCATCGCACATGATTTCGAATGGAAGGGTCCAATCGGGTGTGGTCATGATTGGTGCGTTGACAAGTTTGTCCTTCAATGTATTGAATGACTCAACACATTCCTCAGAGAAGACGAATGGTGCGTCTTTTTCTAGAAGTTTGGTCATAGGTCTTGAGATTTTAGAGAAGTCTTTTATGAAGCGGCGGTAGAAACCTGCGTGACCTATAAAACTTCTAATGGCTTTGACCGAAGTTGGCGGCGGAAGTTTGGATATGGTTTCTATTTTGGCCCTATCAACTTCTAGTCCGTTTTGAGAAATCTTGTGTCCTAAAACAATGCCTTCCTTTACCATAAAGTGGCATTTTTCCCAGTTGAGCACTATATTTACTTCTTCACACCTAGCTAACATTTTGTCTAGGTTTTTCAGGCAATGATCGAAAGAGTCTCCAAAGACTGAGAAGTCGTCCATGAAAACCTCCATAGAGTTTTCGATCATTTTATGAAAGATGGCTACCATGCAACGCTGGAAGGTGGCTGGAGCATTGCATAGTCCAAATGGCATTCTTCGGTGGGCGAAGGTTCCGTATGGACATGTAAAAGTAGTTTTCTCCTGATCTTCAGGAGCAATGGGAATCTGAAAGTATCCGGAAAATCCATCAAGAAAACAGTAGAACATTTTTCCAGACAATCGTTCGAGCATTTGGTCAATGAAAGGAAGTGGAAAATGATCTTTTCTTGTGGCATCATTAAGCTTCCGGTAATCAATGCAAACTCGCCAGCCTGTGATGGTTCTAATGGGTATTAGTTCGTCCTTCTCGTTCATTACGACCGTCATTCCTCCCTTCTTGGGTACTACCTGAACGGGACTTACCCAAGGTGAGTCTGAGATTGGGTAGATTAATCCGGCATCAAGCAGTTTGATTACTTCCTTCTTCACCACATCTTGCATGTTAGGATTGAGACGTCTTTGATGTTGGACCACGGGTTTGTATTCTTCTTCCATGAGGATTTTGTGAGTACAAAAGGAAGGACTGATGCCCTTGATATCCATGCGATAGCCTTCTTATGGTTTTTGAGAACCTTAAGAAGTTCGTCTTTCTCTTCTTTGGAAATGTGAGATGAAATAATTACTGGGAGTTGAGAGTCTTTTTCTAGAAAGGCGTATTCGAGATGGTTTGGTAGTTCTTTTAACTCTAAGGCCGGTGGTTCTTCAATTGATGGTTTTGATTTTTCATTATTTTCACTGATTTCGCATATTATTTCTGATTCTTCTTGGTAATTGTTGTTGAGATTTTCGTTTTCTAAAATGGGTTTGTTAAGTGTTTTGTCTAAGACTTGTGTTTCTATGGGAGTATTAATGGAGGAATCTCGCATATAGCAACTTACGATGGAGTCTATGATGTCAACACAATATAAAGTGTCATCGTGTTGTTGCGGATATTGCATAGATTTTCCTATGTCAAAAGTGATTGTCTCGTCATTAACCCTGAGAGTGAGTTTACCGGTGCAAACATCAATGATAGCCTTTTCGGTGGCTAAAAAGGGTCTACCTAAAATTAGAGGTACACTTTTGTCTTCCTCCATGTCTAGAATCACAAAATCTAGTGGGAAAACAAATTTTTCAATTTTGACAAGCATGTTTTCAACAATGCCCCTAGGATATTTAACGGATCGGTCAGCTAACTGAATGCTTATGCGGGTGGGCTTTGGTTCTCCTATCCCTAGTTTTGCAAAAACCGCATAAGGCATTAAATTAATACTAGCTCCTAAGTCAGCCAGGGCATTGCTAACAGATAAATTTCCTATGAGACAAGGGATAGTAAAGCTCCCTAGATCGGTCATCTTTGTTGGTAGCTTGCTTTGGAGGACAGCTGAACATTCTTCACTTAGGGTGACATGCGAGAGTTCCTCCAGCTTCCTTTTGTTTGTCAGCACTTCTTTGAGAAACTTGGCATATTTTGGCATCTGAGCAATAGCTTCGACAAAAGGGATGTTGATATGGATTTGTTTAAAGAGTTCTAGAAACTTCCCATATTGGGCTTCCAATCGTTCCTGCTTCAGTCTTCCAGGGTATGGAATAGGTGGAACATAAGTTCGGACTGGCTCCTTAGGTTGGATTATGCTTGTTGGGGTCAGCCTTTCCTGCGTTTCAACAGGAGACTTCTTCTCCATAACTGGTTCTGAGGTTGGTGAGACAACAGTGGTCGTACCGCTTCGTAATGTAACGGCGTTAGCTGTTGCATTCGGGTTGGTGATTGTGTTGCTTGGAAGGGCGCCAGGTGGTCTTTCGGATAATTGTCGGGCAATTTTTCCTATTTGGGTTTCTAAGTTCTGAAGTGATGCTTGTTGACTTCTGAGATCGGCTCCATGTTTTAATAATACTCCGCTGATATCAACAGCTCTTGAGTCGGCTTTCTTTTCTGCTTCATTTGTTTTGGTCATTAATTGGATTAACATTTCTTCGATCTTTGAGTAGCTCGGGTTTTGATGGTTACTCGAGCTTTGGTCTTGGTATTGAGTTTTAGGTTGGAAGGATTGATTCATCGGTCTCTTTTTGAATCTTGGTAGGGGTTGAGTGTTACCTCCGTCTTTCCAGCTGAAGTTTGGATGGTTTTTCCAACCTGGGTTGTAGTTATTGCTGAAAGCGTTGTTCTGTCGAGCGATGAAATCGACTTCTTCCATGGCCATAATGACTTGTTTACAGTCACTCGTCTTATGATTTCCTCCACAAGTGTCACAGGTGAGTCTGTTTTTTGATAGCTCGGCTTGAAGTTGTTCGAATTTTTTAGAAAGAGTTTCAAGCTGTGCTGTGACAATGATGTTGGAATCAACGTGGTGTATTCCTTTATGGGTAGGTGTAGATCTTGGTGGGTTATAAGCGAAACTCTTCTTTGCGGCCTTCTCCAGGACTTCAAATGCTTCGTTAGGTGATTTGGATCCCAGGTCTCCACCAGCGATCTGGTCGATGGCCTGTTTGTTTTGACTGGATTGTGCGTCAAAGAAAGTTTGAACTTGTAACCATACGCTCAGCCCATGATGTGGGCATATTCCTAAAAGACTTTTGTATCTTTCCCATGCTGCGTGTAACGATTCATCATCATCGATCCGGAATCCGGTAATGCTGGCTCGGTATTTGGCAGTTTTGTCGGGCGGAAAATATTTGAGGAGAAACTGTTCAATCATCTGGTCCCAAGTGGTAATGGAACCAGAGGAAAGAGATTCTATCCATTCTAGGGCTTGGCCCCTTAGAGAGAAAGGAAAGAGTTTAAGCTTGATTTGATCTTCTGAACAGTGTTGGATTTTAAAAGTTCCGCAGATTCGTAAGAATCGTAATATGTGAGAAAGAGGGTCTTCGTCGAGGAAACCATGAAATTGAACTGGATTTTCCACCATATTAATGGTGCTTGATTTGATTTCGAAATTTTCGGTGATTTCGATTGGAGCCACTCCATTGCCGTAGCCTTCAAGAGTTGGCTTGTCATACTGGCTCATGTTCGGCTCATTGTTCTGGTCCGCCATCATTTCTTCGGTTTGATTTTCTCCTGATGTGGTGGCGTCTACTGATTCGTCTTTGATTGCTTCTGCGGTTTTCTGTAGTCCGTTTACGAGTTCGTCGACGAAAGAGTCGTTCCGGTTCAGAAATTGGAGAAACAAGCTCAAGCTCAAAAGTAGAGGACATACATGGGACTAAATCAAAATTAAACACTAAAGCAAAAGTTAGCTAAAGTTAGTCTAAAAGGTTAGTCTAGTATTAAACTACGAGTTGTGCTACGCTATTTTTAACTAAACTAAACTAAGGTCTTAATTAAGCTAGAGTAAAGTTAAGGTAAATAAAGGTAAAAAGTAGGCTAGCCGTAAAATCATATTTTAGTATTTAGTAAAAATTAAAAATAAAGTGAAATAGAAGTTAAAAATTTGTACAACTATAAACAATGATTAAATTAAAACTTGGATCGTTCTTAGAAATGTACCGTGTCCCCGGCAACGGCGCCAAAAACTTGATGCGTTCTATGTAGCTTGTATAAAATATGATAGATTGGATATTTAGCTTTTGCACAAGATCGTGTTTTAAATTTATAAAAGTGATTTCTACAAAGACTAAACACACACAAAATAGGCAAGTGTACCTATCGTATATGTAGAATAGTATTTGTAAGAACCAAGTAACGATCCGTGGACACAAATGTTTCTAATAATAAATCATTGTTTTACTTCAATCGGAGGTTTTAATCAGTTTGAGGTTAATTTTTTAATTTTTATAAAATATAAATAATTATATATATATAATATATAGGTGACCAAGATAAGAAATTCTAAACGAGTTGTTCAATTATACGAAGGTTACCATCTAAGATCAAGAATTCACTCCATTTTAGCATTAATAATTAATATATAGACATGTGATAAACTTACCGTAGCAATATATGATAGATAACTCCTTAACCCAAAGTGAGCATCTTTGGCACTAAGGAGATGATATGCGCATTTTAAAGTCCACCCTTTCCTAATGTCATACCATCTCAATGATGTCAATTAAAGTTGGCAAGTAGTTTCGTTAAGTAGAAAGATTAGGATTGACTTCAATTTCTCGAATACCAATTCTAACAACTTCGGGTGATTGTAGTTCATCACACAACCTCCCCTTGGTTGATTTAAGTAGGTTATGATTACACATTCCATTAACATATGGTTTCTTTGGCTAATTTGATATCCTAAGCAAAGTCATTTTCGGGTTACCAAGGTTTAGAAAAATACACCATAACTTATATCTCATCATTTCTAAGTACAATATAAGGATCCATGTTTCGATAATGTATCAAAGTATTTCTATCTTTCAAGAACATGAATCGATCATGAACGATTGCCAAAGAGATTGACAACTACCAACTTTGAATTAGTGATTTAAGATGGTGAAACATTTCTCATCAAAAGATAATTGTAATATAACCATGTACTTAACTAGACTACATCACATGTCTTGATTAATTATCAAGTAAAACAAAGCTTCTTCATAGATTTTAGATGGTAAAAGGAGTTTAGCTCATAATGAGCATTATAATGAACATTAAGATGATTGATAATAACAAATACATGATTAAACTTGGAACAATCTAACCAAATGTAGATGAATCCTTCTTCTTAATGATGGGGATGATGGTTGATGATGATGATTAGTGGTGATGACCTCCAAACCTTCAAACTTTTCACTAGATCTTCAAGGTGAGTGTTAGTGTGTGTTTTTATAAGAGAGAATCGGATAGAAATCTTTTCAATGCACACTTGATGAATGCAACATGAGCCACTATTTATAGGCAATCTGGATGGTGAGGCACGGCCCCGTGCTTGATGAGCACGGCCCCGTGTATTTTTATGACATGTGACAGATTTGTTTTGTCTTTTGTGTGAGCTGGAAACGGCCCCGTGGTTAGCAAGCACGGTCCCGTGCTTTTTAGTGACACGTGCTCAATTCTTCTTTGTCTTTTCTGCATTACCGTCCACGGCCCCGTGCATGCTGAGCACGGCCCCGTGCTTTTGTTCTCAGATTTTGTCTTTTCTTGTTCCATAAGCATGGGGGCGTGTTTCTTGAGACATGGGGGCGTGTTTCTTGAGACATGGGGGCGTGTTTCTTTGTTTTCTTGTGTTTTCTTCGTCTTTTTCTTGTTTCTTCGTTTGAGGTTTGGTTTCACCTGAAATTACGTTTTATTATGATAAGTAGCCTTTTATGCTATGTTATTAGATAGAAATTGCAGTTTTTAGAGATTATTTGATGCTGAAAAGTTTTATATTTCTATGTACATCAGTGATGGTGATGATGATGATGATGATGGTGATGATGATCATGATGATCATGATGATGGTTAAGGTAATGGTGATGATGATAGTGATGGTGATGATGATGATGATGATGATGGTGGTGATAATGATGATAATGATGAAGATGATGATAATGATGATCAT
The DNA here is from genome assembly GCF_021521415.1 of Bidens hawaiensis. Lineage (NCBI taxonomy): Eukaryota > Viridiplantae > Streptophyta > Magnoliopsida > Asterales > Asteraceae > Bidens > Bidens hawaiensis. Next base: position 210,166 of record NW_027494749.1, read on the forward strand.
GATGATGGTTAAGGTGATGGTGATGATGATAGTGATGGTGATGACGATGATGATGGTGGTGGTGATAATGATGATGATGATGAAGATGATGACAATGGTGATGATAATGATGGTGATAATGATGATGATTATAATAATGATGACGATGATGGTGATGGTGGTCATGATGATGATGAAGATGATGATAATGATAATAATGGTGGTGATGATGATGATGATGTTGATGGTGATGATAATGGTGGAGGTGGTGGTGATGAAGCATATGATGATGGTGGTGGTGATGATGGTGATGGTGATGGTAGTGATGAGGATGGTGATGGTGATGGTGATGATGATGATGATGATGATGTAATGTTGATGATGATGATGATGATGATGATGATGATGAAGATCATGATCATGATCATGATGATGATGATTGATATTGTAACATAATCGAAAATGTAACATAATCGATTATGTAAATAATCGAAAATGTTACATAATCGATTACGTAACATAATCGAAAATGTAACATAATCGAAAATGTAAGTAATCAATTATTTAACCTAATAGAAAATGTAACATAATCGATTATGTAACATAATTGGAAATGTAACATAATCGAAATTGTAACATTATCGACTATGTAACATAATCGAAAATGTAAGATAATCGAAAATGTTACATAATCGAAAAGGTAACATAATCGATTATGTAACAAACATAATCAAAAATGTAACATAATCGATTATGTAACATAATCGAAAATGTAACATAATCGAAAATGTTACATAATCGAAAATGTAACATAATCGATTATGTAACATAATCAAAAATGTAACATAATTGATTATGTAACATAATCGAAAATGTTACATAATCGAAAATGTAAAATAATTGAAAATGTTACATAATCGAAAATGTAACATAATCGAAAATGTAACGTAATCGATTATGTAACATTATCGATTATGTAACCTAATAGAAAATGTAGCATAATCGAATATGTAACATAATCGAAAATGTAACATAAACATAATCGAAAATGTTACATAATCGATTATGTAACATAATCGAAAATGTAACATAATCGAAAATGTTACATAATCGAAAATGTAAAATAAACGAAAATGTAAAATAATCGATTATGTAATATAATCGAAAATGTAACATAATCGATTATGTAACATATTCGAAAATGTAACATAATCGAAAATGTAACAAAATAGATTATGTAACATAATCGAAAATGTAACATAATCGATTATGTAACTTAATCGATTATGTAACATAATCGAAAATGTAATATAATCGATTATGTAACATAATAAAAAATGTAACATAATCGATTATGTAACATAATCGAAAATGTTACATAATCGAAAATGTAACATAACCGATTATGTAACATAATCGATTATGTAACATAAGCGAAAATGTTACATAATCGAAAATTTAACATAATCGAAAATGTAACATAATCGAAAATGTAACAAAATCGATTATGTAAAATAATCGAAAATGTAACCTAATCGATTATGTAACATAATCGAAAATGTAACATAATCGAAAATGTAACATAATCAATTATGTAACATAATCGAAAATGTAACATAATCGATTATGTAACATAATCGAAAATGTTACATAATCGAAAACGAAACATAATCGATTATGTAACATAATCGAAAATGTAACACAATCGATTATGTAACATAATCGAAAATGTAACATCATCGAAAATTTAACATAATCGATCATGTAACATAATCGAAAATGTAACATAATCGAAAATGTTAGATAATCGAAAATGTAACATAATAGAAAATGTAACGTAATCGAAAATGTAACGTAATCGTTTATGTAACATTAGCGATTATGTAACCATAGAAAATGTATCATAATCGAAAATTTAACATAATCGATTATGTAACATAATCGAAAATGTAACATAATCGATTATGTAACATAATCGAAAATGTAAAATAATCGATTATGTAACATAATCGAAAATGTAACATAATCGAAAATGTAGCATAATAGAAAATGTAACACAATCGAAAATGAAACGTAATCGATTATGTAACATTATCGATTATGTAACCATAGAAAATGTAGCATAATCGAAAATGTAACATAATCGAAAATGTAACATAATCGAAAATGTTACATAATCTAAAATGTAACATAATCGATTATGTAATATACTCGAAAATGTTACATAATCGAAAATGTAACATAATCGAAAATGTTACATAATCGATTATGTAACATAATCGAAAATTTAACATAATCGATTATGTAAGATAATCGAAAATGTAACATAATCGAAAATGTTACATAATCGAAAATCTAAAATAATAGAAAATGTAAAATAATCGATTATGTAACATAATCGAAAATGTTACATAATCGATTATGCAACATAATCGAAAATTTACATAATCGAAAATGTAACATAATCGATTATGTAACAAAATCGAAAATGTAGCATAATCAATTATGTAACATAATCGAAAATGTAACATAATCGAAAATGTAACAAAATCGATTATGTAATATAATCGAAAATGTAACATAATCTATTATGTAACATAATCGAGAATGTAACATGATCGAAAATGTAAAATAATCGAAAATGTAAAATAATCGAAAATGTAACATAACCGAAAATGTATCGTAATCGAAAATGTAACGTAATCGATTATGTAACATTATCGATTATGTAACCTAATAGAAAATGTAGTATAATCGAAAATGTAACATAATCGAAAATGTTACATAATCGATTATGTAACATAATCGAAAATGTAACATAATCGAAAATGTTACATAATCGAAAATGTAAAATAATCGAAAATGTAAAATAATCGATTATGTAACATAATCGAAAATGTAACGTAATCGATTATGTAACATAATCGAAAATGTAACATAATCGAAAATGTAACAAAATCGATTATGTAACATAATCGAAAATGTAACATAATCGATTATGTAACTTAATCGATTATGTAACATAATCGAAAATGTAACATAATCGATTATGTAACATAATCGAAAATGTTACATAATCGAAAATGTAACATAATCGAAAATGTAACATAATCGATTATGTTACATAATCGAAAATGTAACATAATCGATTATGTAACATAATCAAAAATGTAACATAATCGAAAATGTTGATAATAGAAAATGTAACATAATAGAAAATGTAACGTAATCGAAAATGTAACGTAATCGATTTTGTAACATTAGCGATTATGTAACCATAGAAAATGTAGCATAATCGAAAATGTAACATAATCGATTATTTAACATAATCGAAAATGTTACATAATCGAAAATGTAACATAATCGATTATGTAACATAATCGAAAATGTAACATAATCGAAAATGAAACGTAATCGATTATGTAACATTATCGATTATGTAACCATAGAAAATGTAGCATAATCGAAAATGTAACATAATCGAAAATGTAACATAATCGAAAATGTTAAATAATCGATTATGTAACATAATCGAAAATGTAACATAATCGATTATGTAATATTCTCGAAAATGTTACATAATCGAAAATGTAACATAATCGAAAATGTAACATTATCGAAAATGTTACATAATCGATTATGTAACATAATCGAAAATGTAACATAACCGATTATGTAAGATATTCTAAAATGTAACATAATCGAAAATGTTATATAATCGAAAATCTAAAAGAATCGAAAATGTAAAATAATCGATTATGTAACATAATCGAAAATGTTACATAATCGATTATGCAACATAATCGAAAATGTAACATAATCGATTATGTAACATTTTCGATTATGTAACATAATCGAAAATGTTACATAATCGATTATGTAATATAATCGAAAATGTAACATAATCGATTATGTAACATAATCGAAAATGTAACATAATCGAATATGTAAGATAATCGATTATGTAACATAATCGAAAATGTAACATAATCGATTATGTAGCATAATCGAAATTGTTACATAATCGAAAATGTAACATAATCGATTATGTAACATAATCGAAAATGTTACATAATCGATTATGTAATGTGACATCCCACATTGGTTGGGAAGGAGAACTATGCCTTCTTTATAAGGAGGTGGATACATTTCCCATCATAACGCGTTTTGGGCGTTTAATGGTAGTGGATGAGAGGAGAACTCCATAGTTAAGCGTGCTCAGGTGGGAGAAGTATGAGGATGGGTGACCTCCTGGACAACCAAAAGCAAATCTGTGAGGCGATGGTGGTACGTCCCGGCCAAAGCGGACAATATTATGGTGCGGTGGTAGCTGGGCTGTTACAAATGGTATTAGAGCCAGGGCCGGACCGGTGGTGCCAGGTCCCGCGAGGACGCTGGACCCCTAAGGGGGGTGGATTGTGACATCCCACATCAGTTGGGAAGGAGAACTAAGCCTTCTTTATAAGGAGGTGGATACCTTTCCCATCATAACGCGTTTTGGGCGCTTAATGGTAGTGGATTAGAGGAGAACTCCATAGTTAAGCGTGCTCAGGTGGGAGAAGTATGAGGATGGGTGAACATCTGGACGACCAAAAGCAAATCCGTGAGGCGATGGTGGTACGTCCCGGCCAAAGCGGACAATATTATGGTGCGGTGGTAGCTGGGCTGTTACATGTAACATAATCGAAAATGTAATGATATAATGCTAAATATTTATGTTTTCCTTGGACTTTTTAATTAATATTTTATTAGTTTTTGTTCTTTTTTAGTCGAGATTTGTATACTACTAACGTTTTTATGTTTCGTAGGTTCCGGGATTTGATTTTGATTAAAAAGGGCGAAAAACAAGCTAAAACGAGTCGAAACGGAGATCCGGAACGCGTCCGGAAGAACCAGGGCAGAGAACCGATCAGACCGGGCCGGTCTGACCGGCCCCCTTGGAAAAGCACGCTGCGTCGCGCGAAGGGGGAAGGCCAAATGCCCTCCGCGCGGCGCCTAGGCACAACTGGGCTAAAGTTATTTCGTTTTTGCTTCTTGTTTTCGCTATTTAAACAAAACCAAGCAATCATAAACTACCTAGGTCGTGATGAACCTTAGTTCGGTTTGATATTTGTTTGGATGTCGTTTCGTTATGAATTTTATGTTCTAAGTTAACAGTTGAGTTTGATTTAATTGATGCGTATGATTGCTTGGTTTTGTTTACTTGAATTTATTGTTTCACATTGCCTTTGTTGATTGTTTCATAGGATAGAGTTTTGTTAGGTCATTTACTGTGTGTTCTTGGCTAGTTTGTGATTAATATGCATTAAAAATCATAGAAACAATAAAATCAATTTAACAGATAATAGTGAACTGCCAGTCTAGAAAGCTGTAAAGTGATAGGTTGTTGATAGATCTTTGTTGGTCAGGATTGCTAGATTTAGTTCTTTGTAAGGAGTCCGTCTAGGTTTGATTGTCAGCTTAGTCTATCAAATTAATTGGGTCTGCTTTGCTATCTTTTGAATTCCGCGCTGTAATGTAGGTTTTCGTCATAAAAGATACTTAGACATAAGCGATTAAATAACCGTTAGGAAGTTTAATATAAAACTGGTGAGTCTTAAAATTGTTAGAAATCCATAGGCGTCTTCTTGAAGTTCAAGGGTCCTGTTCGGGTTTTCTGTCAAGGGTCTATTTTATGATCTCAGTTCCATAACGTGAGTTTTCCATTTAATTAATAACCGTAATTTTGGGGATTCTGGCCTGTGTAGTTATCTTTATCATCTGAAGTAATCTAAGTTTTCTTAATTATTTATTAGTTTAAATTAATTGAGTTTAAGTTTAATAAAATAATTAATTAAGTTTAAGGTAATGATTATGTTTTATTATTATTATATAAATTAGGTTTAGGTTTTGTTATTATATTATTAGTTTTATTATTAGTTAATTATTATTATTAAGTTTAATTATTAGTTTAAATTCCCCCTCAAATATTATTAATAAATAGTCGTGTCTTGTATTTGAGTCTAATTTAGCTAGTTTACGTAATTAAAAAAGTCTCGTGGGTTCGATATCCGGACTTACTTAGCTGTACTAAAGTCGACTCGTTCACTTGCCGGTTAGTAGTTTTAGTTAGGTTAAGAGTCTAGAATTATTACTTAATGTCTAGATTAGCGTGTTTTTATATAACTACTTTTAGCACATCATGTAACATAATCGAAAATGTAACATAATCGATTATGTAATATAATCGAAAATGTAACATAATCGATTGTGTAACATAATCGAAAATGTAACACAATCAATTGTGTAACATAATCGAAAATGTAACATAATCGAAAATGTAACATAATCGAAAATGTAACATAATCGATTATGTAACATAATCGAAAATGTAACATAATCGATTATATAACATAATCGAAAATGTTACATAATTGAAAATGTAACATATTAGATTATGTAACATAATCGAAAATATAACATAATCGATTATGTAACATAATCGAAAATGTAACTTAATCGAAAATGTAACATAATCGAAAATGTAAAATAATCGAAAATGTTACATAATCGAAAATGTAAAATAATCGAAAATGTTACATAATCGAAATGTAACGTAATCGAAAATGTAACGTAATCGATTATGTATCATTATCGATTATGTAACCTAATAGAAAATGTAGCATAATCGAAAAAGTAACGTAATCGAAAATGTTACATAATCGAAAATGTAACATAATCGAAAATGTTACACAATCGAAAATGTAAAATAATCGATTACGTAACATAATCGAAAATGTTACATAATCGAAAATGTTACATAATCGATTATGCAACATAATCGAAAATGTTACATAATCGAAAATGTAACATAATCGATTTTGTAACAAAATCGAAAATGTAACATAATCGATTATGTAACATAATCGAAAATGTAACATAAACGAAAACGTAACAAAATCGATTATGTAACATAATCGAAAATGTAACATAATCGATTATGTAACATAATCGAAAATGTTACATAATCGAAAATGTAACATAATCGATTATGTAACATAATCGAAAATGTAACATAATCGATTATGTAACATAATCGATTATGTAACATAATCGAAAATGTAACATAATCGATTAGGTAACATAATCGAAAATGTTACATAATCGAAAATGTAACGTAATCGAAAATGTAACGTAATCGATTATGTAACATTATCGATTATGTAACCACAGAAAATGTAGTAAAATCGAAAATGTAACATATTCGAAAATGTAACATAATCGAAAATGTTACATAATCGATTATGTAACATAATCGATTATGTAACATAATCGATTATGTAATATAATCGAAAATTTAACATAATCGAAAATGTAACATGATCGCTCGAAAATGTTACATAATCGATTATGTAACATAAATGTATCATAATCGATTATGTAACATTATCGAAAATGTAGCATAATCGAAAATGTAACATAATCAAAAATGTAGCATAAACGAAAATGTAACATAATCGAAAATGTAACATAATCGGAAATGTAACATAATCGAAAATGTAACATATTCGAAAATGTAACATAATCGATTACGTAACATAATAGAAAATGTAACATAATCGATTATGTAACATAATTGAAAATGTAATCCAATCGATTATGTAACGTAATCAATTATGTAACAAAATCGAAAATGTAACATTATCAATTATGTAACCTAATAGAAAATGTAACATAATCGAAAATGTAACATAATTGATTATGTAACATAATCGAAAATGTAACATAATCGAAAATGTTACATAATCGAAAATGTTGGAAGCTGTTTCGACCAAAGGTCTTTGGACACGACGAGGCTTGCCACGGCGTCCAGTGCGACCTCCAGCTCTCATAACGTTTCCAGCTCTCACATTTACTCCCGTTCCAGCCATCGTATTCTAAAAGGAAAAACACAAACGTTATCACTTAAGTAATTATTTAGTACAAGGATAGTAAGGCTAACATGTAATAACAGTGGCCAGTTGTGATTAGCTGATCACGTTACTTTTCGTGTCTTATACACTTTATTTTATGAGTCTATTTGTGCTGATTCTAATCTTTAACAGTTAAACAGTCAAACAAGCAAGAAACCCTATCCATATTAATCAAGATAACATTAACATTTATTATTTAATTGATTACGTAACATAATAGAAAATGTAACATAATCGATTATCTAAGATGACCGATAATCGAAAATGTAACATAATCGATTATGTAACATAATAGAAAATGTAACATAATCAAAAATGTAACATAATCGATTATCTAACATAATCGATTATGTAACATAATCGAAAATGTAACATAATCGAAAATGTAACATAATCGATTAGGTAACATAATCGAAAATGTTACATAATCGAAAATGTAGCGTAATCGAAAATGTAACGTAATAAAAAATGTAACGTAATCGATTATGTAACCATAGAAAATGTAGCATAATCAAAAATGTAACATAATCGAAAATGTAACATCAACAAAATGTTACATAATCGATTATGTAACATAATCGAAAATGTAACATAATCGATTATGTAATATAATCGAAAATGTAACATAATCGCTCGAAAATGTTACATAATCGATTATGTAACATAAATGTATCATAATCGATTATGTAACATTATCGAAAATGTAGCATAATCGAAAATGTAACATAATCGAAAATGTAGCATAAACGAAAATGTAACATAATCGAAAATGTAACATAATCGGAAATGTAACATATTCGAAAATGTAACATAATCGATTACGTAACATATTCGAAAATGTAACATAATCGATTACGTAACATAATAGAAAATGTAACATAATCGATTATGTAACATATTCGAAAATGTAATGCAATCGATTATGTAACGTAATCGAAAATGTAACGTAATCAATTATGTAACAAAATCGAAATTGTAACATTATCAATTATGTAACCTAATAGAAAATGTAACATAATCGAAAATGTAACATAATCGAAAATGTAACATAATCGAAAATGTAACATTATCGATTATGTAACATAATCAAAAATGTTACATAATCGAAAATGTTGGAAGCTGTTTCGACCGAAGGTCTTTGGACACGACGAGGCTTGCCACGGCGTCCAGTGCGACCTCCAGCTCTCATAACGTTTACAGCTCTCACGTTTACTCCCGTTCCAGCCATCGTATTCTAAAAGGAAAAACACAAACGTTATCACTTAAGTAACTATTTAGTACACGGATAGTAAGGCTAACATGTAATAACGGTGGCCAGTTGTGATTAGCTGATCACGTTACTTTACGTGTCTTATACACTTTCTTTTATGAGTCTATTTGTGCTGATTCTAATCTTTAACAGTTAAACAGTCAAACAAGCAAGAAACCCTATCCATATTAATCAAGATAGCCTTAACATTTATTATTTAATCGATTACGTAACATAATAGAAAATGTAACATAATCGATTATCTAAGATGACCGATAATCGAAAATGTTACATAATCGATTACGTAACATAATCGAAATGCAACATAATCGAAAATGTAACAAAATCGATTATGTAAATAATCGATTATCGCCTTTTCCCCTCTCTCTCTCTCTCTGGGCTTCCCCTGTTAAACCGATTACTTCTTTTATTTTTGTATATAAAACCCTTTTTAACTTAATCTTTAGATTTAATCAAGTTTACTCCCTCAGACGTATCTTGTTTTATTTCTTCTTTTGAAGTATGGAGAATAAAAAGAGTTACCCATAACATTGCCTTGAATGTTAGTATTTGTTTATCGCGTAAATGTATTTATTTTATCTTCTACAATGTGGTGAGCTGGTGGTGGACCACCATGAACATGGCGAGTGCATTTTTGTCAATCTAACTCGCCTCAATCTACGGTTGTTATTATTACACTTTACCTACAGTGCACAACCAGGTATCAAAAATCTCATTATTGTTTTATTTATTTCTAGGTATGTCTTACGCGACCTGAAGCCTAACAAAAATACAACTCATTTAATAAGCGAGGTTAGGTTCGAGTTGACACTCTTAACCATTTTGAATAATTTAACATATCTAATTAACATGTTTACAACTTGATTACTATCCATCAACTCATTTGCCACGTTTAGATAAATGAATTAAACGTTTCGTGTTCATGATTATGATTGTTATCCACTTGTACATGACAGTTTCATGCAAAACATTTATAAAACAATAATAGATCCCGGAACCGTTATTCAAACGCTTCATAAACTGTAATTACGTACAACTTATAATTAGTGATGGGATTCCAAAACAAATCATCAAACTTACATGTAAAAATAAATAAAAAATAATATAATAAATTACCACAACAAATATTAATAAAAACCAACTTCCGGCAACTTACCCGAATCCGGCATCTTAACGACCTTTCGGGTTCATAATTTGCGAAAACACCACACTCGGAGTCAATCCATCCGAATCTTCACTAGCCAAACTCCGGCCACCAATGCTCATATCCATCCCGGTGCTTCTCGAATCGTCGTAATCACCGCCACTATCTGCCCCCTTCCCCTTCACCACCACCTCATCATAGCCACCACTACCCCCCATATCCACCACCACATTGCCGCCACTATCCTCCGCACTCTCCTGAAGCTGCAAAGCAAACTCAAGGTTCCACAACACATCCCCCATCGACGGCCGCTCAATCCCTTGATCCGCCACACACTTCACCGCGGTCTCAGCCACTTTCTTAAAACATTCGGGCGAGATTTTCCCTTTTAAAAACGGGTCAATTATTTGGTCAAGGATGCCCTTTGTGTAACAATGTTGCGCCCATTCGGCTAAACTCACTTGCTCTTTCGGTAGTGTCGGGTTTAACGCGGGTCGAGCACATAATATCTCGAAAAGCACCACCCCGAACGAGTACACGTCGGATTTATCGGTTAATTGTTGTCGTCTAAAGTATTCGGGATCTAAATACCCGAAACTACCCTTCACGACCGTGCTCACGTGAGTGTTATCCAACGCGGGCCCAGTTTTCGACAACCCGAAATCGGAAACCTTCGCGACCCATTTCTCGTCTAAGAGAATGTTTGTAGTTTTAACGTCACGGTGGATGATCGTGTGTTTCGCACCGGTGTGAAGATAATGTAACCCACGAGCAGCACCTATGCAGATTTCAAGCCGTTGCTTCCACGATAACGGTTGGTTTTGCGTTTTGTAAAGATGCTCACGAAGCGTCCCGTGCGCCATGTAATCGTAAACCAATATCATTTCGTTATTATCTTCGCAATAACCGATTAGTGAGACGAGGTGGCGGTGGCGTAGCTTTGAGAGCATTTCGATTTCCGTTTGGAACTCGTTTACACCTTGATCGGATAACGGGTTGCCTCGTTTAATAGCAACTTTAGTGGCCCCACCATCGACTTCACCTTTGAAAACTTTACCAAATCCACCAACACCGAGTAGCAATGACTCGTCAAAGTTTTTCGTGGCAGATTTGATCTCAGAAAACGAGAAGTGGCGGCATAGGTTTGATGGTAGTGACGATGCATAGCTTCCGGTGGTGGTTGTTTTCGCAGTCGAGCCCGAGGAATGTGAGTTTCCGTATAACGAAAGCGGAAGCCAACCCGACGGGCCATCGCTCGAGGTCGGATCCTTTTGCTTTTTACTTCTCCGGGAAAATAGGCAAAGGAGCAAACCGATAATGAGGATAACCGCAACGCTTCCAGCAACACCGCCACCGATCAACCCGGTTTTGTTTTTGTTTTCACCCGACTTTTTAAGCACTCCTCTATCGGGATCAATGATCGGTTGAACGGGAGCCGGTGACGGAAGCGACCCTGCGAGATTCCCGTCACTCGCGCTTATCTTAAATATTTCGACACCATTTAATATCGCGTCGTAATATTGTGATTTTGACTTGGGGTTGGGGCGTAATGCGAGCCATAGATCCTCTCGTGGAGCCCCGGAAGCGAAAAATACGACGTAATCTTTATAAACGGGAACGTCTTTTTTTGTGGCCCAAGCGATCACATCCGCTTCGGTTTCGGCTGTTTGATTGTTTATAAAGACCTCAAACACTCGTTGGTTAATCTTACTAATCTCAGGCCCGATTTCACAAAAATGAAGTCTAACAAGATACGAAAAACCCGTGTCAACATCAAAGTACCAACTTAGATTATACCCAATGTTGACTTCCGGGGTGGGGCCCATTGACCGTGCGGTTTTGTACACGTCAACCGGCGCCACATAATCAGGCATACCCGATGGATAACTGATGGTAATATTTGCATCAGTGGCCACCGGGACACCAACCCCTGCACCAAATATGTACGGAGTATCACCACCCCACTGTCGAAAAAGCCCGGTATCACCCGATGGGGAAATCGCCTGCCCGCCAACGTTCAACCTGTACACGTTTTCAAGTACCGTGCCATTATTAATATCAAGCAACGTCCCGGTTCCAACAATTACTGTATTCCCGTCAGACGAGTAAATATCAGGATGTGACACGATTTCTATCCCGTTCACAAACGCATACGAATCGGGAGTACCCGAAGCCGGAGTGAATGTTAGATTCAACGCTCCCGAATCCACATTCACAGAATACTCCTTAAAAATGTAATCATAGTTCAGATTAGTCGTTGTTTCATATGCACTAAAGTTTTTCAACAAGGTATATGATCCAGACACAACAGAGAAGACACCCTGTGAGGCGTTAAACTTAGCGTAAGCCGCAGGATAGAAATAAAGGCGTACGAATTTCCGTCCAGGAGCTACTGGAAAACTGTAGGTGAATTCAGATCTGAAAATGCGAGCGGTCATGTACGGAACAGTCGGAACTGAAGGTTTCTGAGATGCTGCATCGGATATTATAGAATCCGCACCATCTAACGCGAATTTGGAACCTACATCTGAAGTCCATCGCCTATGATCATCATCATATAAATCACCATTGGCATTTGCACCACAATTTAGTAAGATTTTATCGGTTGGGACGTAATCAGCAGCTAAAACCACATGAATCACAAAGCTGAATAGCAGAAAACAATCGAATAAATCGCGATTTCTCATCGTGTTTTCGCAATTTAATTTCCGCCTGAAATGTTGCCAAAAACGATAAAACACTATTAATTCTAGAAATATACAGAAGATTACATAATGAAAATGAGTCAAGTTTGGACTCAATAAGCATTAAATTAGCAGTAACACGATGAACAGTTGATATATTCATACAAAAAATCAGCAAGATCTATAGCTAGGGTTTCTAGTAACGACTTATTCCAACGGATTTGAACAGGACTTGTAAACAAAACGTATGAAATAAGCAGATCTGTGAAGTTACGTTAAACGAATGTTTATATAATAATTGTGTAATGAAGAGTGAAATAAGTATTACCTGAATTAATTAAGTGATGTAGGTGTTAATGCAGTGGAGGTGAGGCTTAATCCATTGATCGAAGTAACAGCAATCGAGTATTATTATTATTATTGAGATATGATAATGAATGTATGATTTTGGTAATGTGAAGATAGATAATGATGAGTTGAGGTGTTATGTTAAATTGGGGAAAATCTAGTGAGAGAAAGTGATATTAATAATAAGAAGAAGATTAGTTCATTAGTTAGCTGGCTGATTTACACTTTTATATGTTCTGCAGAGAACGTGGTTGATGTTAAAGTGGTGGATGTGAGAGCAGAGGCTGAGATCTTCTGAAATTACAAGATTGCCCCTTGTGTGTTCGTACCCAACTTTATAAATTATGAATTATATTTTTTATTTCATTCAGAATTTGACTTTTTTTTTTCTATATTATTGTTAAAAATAACATTTGTAGATTTGTTGTTAAAAGAGTATGAAGAAACACGGATCCACTCTTTACAAATGGGTCTTGGATTCAATAAGTCAATAGGGTAGGATACGGTTAACTGTCAATACGATATGAACACAATTCCTAAAGTCCAGTGACGTGAACCTGCAAAACAGACACCGTGAGCTCGTTACAGGAAGGACAAGAGGGGGGTCTTCCCGTAACCACCATCCGGCGTGAGAATAAGTACAATTCTGATGAAGATAATGCACTTAAGTAAATAGTGATAGTACAGTGGGAGTGAATGAATACCTGATCATGATGATTGAGAGGGTATTTATAGCCGAAGGGTGTGGGAAGGTGATTGGGCCAGCTGTCATTTTCAGAAATTTTCAGAAGATGCTCTCGTAACCGCCTGGACACGTGTCCTCTTTTGATAGGTTCGGTTTATACGTTGCATGTGCATGTATAACCACCTGGACACGCGTCCCTCTATGATAGGTTGATAGCCAACATTGGCCATGTGCTCGGTTATAACGGCCTTGCCAGGTGTCTTGTTAATTGGCCGAGAGGTCACGTATTTCCCAAGAAAGCATCTTGGCAAATCTTCTAGAAGGTAATTAGTTACTGACAGCTGCCCCGGAGCATTACCTCGTGGTCATTTACGCGGAAGGGTACTTTTTACTTGCGGATGACTTTTGAGGGTGCCGGGATGCTTCCGCATGTGTCGTGAGGGTGTTTCTTCCTCAAATGATTTATGCGGATGGTTCTTATGCCCCGCGGGTGTCTTATGAGGGGTTTCTGGTTGACCCGCGGGTATCACTTAAGGGTATTTGGGTCTTTTTAGTACCCTACCTCTATAGAAACACATATGTAGCTTTCTAACTTTAGTAACAAATTTATAATTAGAATCATCTTTTTATATGTTTTAACAAATATGTTGAAGCAATGACGCGGCAAGTTCGGTTTTATTGTCCCGTATGAATCGTGTTAGAATGGGATCTAAGGTCGAAGCCTTGTAACAATCTTGTTATGAGCAAATCAATGTTAATATGAGACCATGTTAATATGAGACCAATTGTTATGTGTATGCAAAGTTATGTAGTGAATGCATTAGAGATCAATTATCGATAGAAAGGAAAGAAATATAAGGTATGTATGTATGATCATTGTCTTGTTTGGGTTTGATGGAAATATTAAACTGTTTCGAAAAAATTAAATTGTTCGGGTTGATAGGGTATGTAAGGCAGATCAAAACTGTTCGGTTTTGATGGTTTTAACCAGTATTCTGAATGGCTAGTTTATATCTATTTAAAATTGATAATATTACCTAATACTAAATAAAACATGAAAAATAATGAAGGTTGGTTTATATTTGTTTTTCAACTGGGGTTGGTTGCCTGATGATATAATAAAGTCTTTAAACATCAGTAACGTATTCATGATATTTTCTCATAGGGTCGGAATTTTTTTTTATCTGTACACAGTTAACCATCGCTATACAAATTTTTTTGGTTCGGTTCGACCATCCGGTCGGGTCGAATTGCGTCGGTCATATATATAGAAAAAAATGATAATCAAACAAAACATTATATAACAAAAAGAGTACGAGAAACTTCATTATAAATGCATAATTATTGAAAAATATATATAGCTTTGTTCTATACGAGCATTCATTTTCTGAAATTTAACCAAAACATCATCTAGTTTGACATTTACAAGCAAGTTTTTTCTTAATGAAACAAATAAAACCATCGTTAAACTCTAATCGCCCATATAATTACGCAAATCGGACCTCACGTACTCCATCGCCGAAAAGCAAATTTCAACACTTACGGTTACAATGGGTAATAATGACACGAGAGAACTTCAATTAACGAATAAACAATACATCAATACAAATGAAGTAAGTGAGCAAAATAATATATAGCCGAAACATTTTTTTTAGATTAAAACGCTTAGTCTTTTAAATTCACCTAACCTATTACTTTCGTTATCATGCTCCTTTTTTTAAATTAGCTTAAATGTATATTAAGTTGGGAGTTTGAGACTTGTGCTTAAAAATTGAGCATAGATTAATTGAGCATTTGAGCTTAAACTTGTATTTAAATTGTTTCCTATTAAACTCAAATTTAGTTGGTATATTATTTATATAACTAAAGTTGTAAATATGTAAAAAAAATTTAAAAAATCATTAGGGCTGGTCTCAAATTTCATAAGGTTATTCTCGAAATTCCAACATGGTCGTTGTGTCGTTCTCGAAATCAAACAGGGGTCGGGGTCAAAATTACATATGGATCGGTTGGGATTTTAACACATATATACTTGTAAAAAAAATTTTCACAGAGTGTCGGCCAACCCCCCACCTCAAAGGGTGGGTACGCCACTGTTAAACATTTAAAAGCTCTGGATTTGAGTCTTACACAATAAAATAAAAAATGTCCAACGTTTCAAGTTTTAAAGTGTCGTTGGAATTGTTAAAAAGGAAAATCATCAAATTACCGTTAACCATGAAACCCGCTATTTACACCAATATGAGTACAATATTAAAATGGAAAGTATGAAAACAAATGAGGAAAAAGAGGAAAGTCCTTGTTGTATTTCAATGAGACAAGGAGGGGTCTATCTTAAAACCGCGTGAAAATGAGGGATACTAAATAATTTGACAGATCATAAATTAAATGTACTCATATCCCCAACACCAACCATATTGATATTGTAGTTGTAGCCGCGTATGAGTGTAATCCATTAACCGTTTTTTTTTTTTTTTTTTTTTTTCACTTAGACCCTTATTAAACTATCTTTATATTCCAATTTAACTCCTTAACTTTTACAATGGAAGTTTAGTTATGCCATATAGCACCAAGCAAGATCAGTGACACCAAACTGAAATTAAGACCTTTCCATTTAGGGAATATCTCGTAAAATAGTAGCCAAGTTTTAAAAGTGTTCCAATTAGGTCACTCATGCATATTTTTCTCAAATCGGGTCACTAAATCTTCAAATAGAGTCTCACCAATTTTATTGTGCGTCAAGAAGTAAATGGAAAATAAGATGTGGGGTCGGAAATTTGAATATATGTAGTTAAACTTAGAAAATTTTAAAAAACGTTAATTATTTTAAAAATTCAAAAATAAAAAATAAAATTAACGTCGCCACTAAACGTCAGCATAAAAAAAAAGATAAAAAGATTTCCTATGTGAAACAAAAAAGAAAAATGCTAAAAAAACATGTTAAAACCTTTAATTTAATAAAATATGAAAATTCAGTGACTTGATTGGAACACATTTTAAAAGTTGAATGATATTATTGAAACACTTTTGAAACCTTGTTACTATTTTATGAAGTTGCCCCTTCTATTTAAGATACTTTTTAATTTTTTTTGAAATGAAAAGAAGAGTGTTCTTGCCGACTAATCAAGTGCTTCTACGAGTCAATCAGCACCGACAAATATATAGGTAACGTGTGACCTGTTGTGACCCGTCTTTTTAAGAAGACGTGTTTAAAATGATCCATCCCCTTTCGAACGGGAAAGTAAGAGGTAAGACAAGTTCTGAACTTAACAAACTAGAATTAAGTTTTTGAGATTTTTTTTTTCTATTTTTTATAAGCTCAAATTTATATAATTACAGTTTTGGGTGAGTTGCAGCTTTGAGTGTTGTACCTTCTGCATCATCTAATATACTATCTTAAGTTGACCCAAATGCCCTGCCTGCCTGAATCTATTAACCAACGGGTCACTTTCTTCTGTTATTTCCTAAGTCACCTCCATCGCTGCGGAACTCATCGGAAAAAAAAACAAGCTAAATATACTCTCTGTATTAGTTTTCCACTAAACCTATTTTTGTTTTATTTTTCACAATCAAAATAAGGAAATTGTGTGTGGGCTTTGTTTACTGTTGGGTTTGCATTTTGTCTAGGGTTCAATATAACAACCTCTCAGACTCAACATCAAGCAAGGTACACTAGGTTACACGATTTGCTTGAGCTTTTGTTTTTTTACTTCAAACATTTACTTGGTAGTACTGATGCTGACATTTAGATTTTTGCACAAGAATTAACTAGCAGCTTTGCTCAAAGATCAGATAAAAAATCAGGGGATTTGCAATTTGCATCCAACAGAACCATGCATTAAGTACACATGTCACTTGGTTATTGTTGTGGGGACATTCGTTTACATTGGTTTAATCTCATATCACTTTTTAGAGTATTGAGGTTATAGATTCTTGGTTTTAAATGGTGCAACGAGGCTGAGGTCGAACTGATTGATTTTGTTATATGTGATTTGTAGAGAGAGAGAGAGGAAAGTGATGGAAAAGCCATCGTTCGGTTTGGTAACGGGAAAAATGAAGCGTATCTATAGATCTTAAAACGGGATTTATGTCCTTTCTTTGTTTAAGCAGTGGCCGTTCCATGGCCTACTTATGGCAATTTTGTTGAAGGGGACTCCGATTCTATTTTGAAGGTTTGTTCTCTAATTTTAATGCCCTTGCATCTTTGATCTTTATCTTTCTTTTGTAAGATTGTTTTTTCTTTTTTTTTTTTAAGATTTACTTATTCATAGTTATATGTTATGATGTTAGTTACTTACACTTCACTTTCTGTATCAACACCTATGGGGCATTGCTGTATGTTTTGTTGTAAATAAATATATATCATTCTATTGTAAGGTGCCCTAACCTTAAGTTACATCTGGTGGTAATCATCAACATAGGTGAGATTTCATTATTGTTTTATGAAAGAACTAGAATTTATGAGTTTTTTTTTGTAGTACGTTACATATGATTACATATTATATTTTATATGTTAATATATCATACCAGTTTCAAACATTTGAGATTAACTCATTTTGATTCGCCTTTTTTAGCTGTTCTTTTAGCTTCAATCCATTAGATCCAGTAGAAACAACATTAACCTACATATTAGATGACTTACAAGCTGTATAATTTAAATATAACCCAATTCTTGAATTAAAAAATCGGGGTACTTGGTGGTTTGAAATCTTGAGAAAAACTGACTAATTTAGCGTGTGCTTAATCATGGAAATGGTTGTCTTGCAGATTCACCAAAGGTTAACGGGCTTCAGGATACATATTCTTCAATTGAAATTACGGTTTGTTTTGTTTCGTTTTGTGATTTACATTTTGTTTATATTGAATCTGATGCAGCATAGAGTAAAGTCGGCATGAATTTCCGTTTTTGGTTTTCACTAGGTTTGTCAAATATTGAGAATGAAGGCCCACGTCGAATTTCTAATGAAGCGAAGTAAAAAAGAGAAACTCTAAAGACGAAGATGGTGGTGATGTTGAAACAGGCGGATGAAAAAGGTGTGTGTCTGTTGAGTTGCATTAGCAGTTTGTTAGTGCTTTTAACCAACTTGGAAGTTCCACATTGACCCTTGAACACGTTGCAAGTCACTTGCAGGTGTGTTTGATTTCAAACTGATAAGAATCCTTGGAAAAAAATTTAAAGTATTTTGTATGCTTGGCAAAATCGGTGGGTCAGATGGGTTTGGCTCAAATCGGATTGTTCTAAATTAAAAATGATCTTTTTGGTTCGTGTCACAATGAATTTTGATGGGTTCAGGTTAAAATGGGTTTTAGTCTTATGTATCAGTTATTTAAATGACCCAACAGTTGGGCATAGCACATGCATCATATAATATTTTTAGGAACAAATGAAAGCATTTATTATTGATAATCTTTATGGGTTTGGTTCATGTGTAGGTCATCAAGAAGTTATTAATAATTTTTCACAAGAGCAGTGGCTTGGCAATTGAGACTAATAGAGGATCCTCATATTTTGTAATTAATAATATCATGGTTGTTACAAGCAATCCTGTTATGCAAACTAATTCTACACATCATCATGTCAGACTTAAATATGCAACGTATATTAGCAACAATAATATAGACCAAGCGTAAGATGTTTGCGCCCCAACACTCAGGTTGCTAGCCCAAACACGCGTTGCGGCGGGTATACCAATTAGTTAAGAATAAAATGATAACACACAATCTTCCAAGTGGATTGGACTAAATAGTCTGGATGAGTCAATTTGGAAAAGATATGACTCTAAAATGAAAGAAAACAAATATTAATAATTAATACTATCAACTTCCAAAATTAATATTATTGTGAGCCTTTAAAATTTCTCAAAATGGTTGGAAATTTAAAATCTGTCAGTCTCATTAATCTTACCAATTTCTTTGAATAATGTTATCTTCTTGACGGTAAATCAAGTTTGGCAAAATTTAAAGATGGTTCTCTTGTGATGACATCATTATAATGGTTAATGACGACATCCCAATGGTTGATGACATCATATACACCGGCCAAGTAAAATTTGGACCGTTTAAAACGATTGGTTTTCTGGTACAATGAGGGTGATGATTAAGAATTTGATTTTTTATGAGTTGATATTTGAAATCTGACTTGAGGTGTTCAAATATCTGACTTGAGGTGTTTCTTAGTGAGTTACGTCTTGAACGGCAAAATTAATGTAATAAAAGGAAATAATCAATAAAGTTAGATGACGGGTTAATTTTAGGGGCGAATAATAACCGAACTGGTAAAATGAATGGTGTCCTATTTCAGAAAGTCTCACTCGTGTATTGCTGTATTTGTGATAGTTACAAACACACCGTATGAAAACTGTTTTTAATAACCTAAGTGTTCGGATATTGCCATTAACCAAACTGAATCGAACAATGTACACCCTAGTTCAAGATACCCAATCGGCTCCAAAGGTCAAAATTGTGAGCCATTTAGGGGTGAATAATAACCGAACTGGTAATTGACACCGAGCTAAAAACCGACAAAACCAATCCGAAAACCAAAATAAACCGAAAAAACGATTCTCGGTTATTTTGTGTACTCTCGGTTAACCTAAATTAACCAAACCGAACCGATTATACATAAAGGTTATAATAATATAAAAAGCTTCTATCCGTAACAACCATCCTATTCTAATGGTATTATGTTTCAATATATTATATATATATACAATTTGCAACTTTTGTGTGCATCATTAGTTGTACATTAAGCTTTCTAATTTGTACATCAAGTTTGGTTGGATGTATGTTACTTTTATACATACTTTTCTTTTTATCATTTTTTTTTACTTTGAACCCAATGTTTTTATCATTTAGCACCAACAATTTTAACTCTTTAAACTTTAGTCCCCTGTATTGTCTATAATAATTTACAAAATTTTCGTTTTAGTATAAACTTTGTGATTAACACGTCGCAATTTGCGTGTATGGTTTAGTGTTTTTATGACTATTTTGTTCCCGTTTAACAACCCCGTTGCAAAGCACGGTGCCTAGATCAAGTTAATTACTGTTTTCTTTGTTCTACGTTTCGTGTGCATGGTTTAACGTTTTACGTATACTTTCGTTCGGAATTAATTTTCTTCCTTTTATTTCATTTTTATATGAGTTTTTTCTGGTGTTGGTGGTCGCTAACGGCGATGTTGCATGGGTTCTACCCAGTTTTTTCATAACCGTATTAGACAGCGAACCGGACGTGCAACAGGTTCATAGGTTTAACCGGTCGGGCTGGCCGAACAACTTTGGCCTAAAAAGTGACGGTTACAGCTGTAAAAAGATTTTTTCAAAAATAATTTTTTTTATAGTAAACCGGCTCAATCGATCCAGTTTTTCGGTCCGACGAACTGGTTCAGACTGAGGGTTTTCTGGAAGCCAGGTGAATTGCATAGAACCGGATCGGCCAGTGAACCGAATCCCGGTCGGACCGGTTCGACCGGCCGATTCAGTCTTAACAACATTGGTTTCATCTGTCACGGTTTTACGCGCCCGCCGCAACGCGGGGCTTGATGCTAGTTTTAAAATAATATTCATCCAAAAATTGTTAGTTTGTATTATATTTTTCAAGAATGACAAATCAATTTCATTTGTTTTAGACTTTAAAGTTTAAGGTTTAATGATAAAGTTAAAATACAAAGGACAACAAAAATGAGAAGGGTGAGAAGAAATATAATTCATTGATCTTATATTTAGATGGTGGAGATTAATTTGAAAATTAAAATTAAATAAAAATAGATGAGAAGGGCATGAAGGTAATAACCCATTTATGAAGACTTTCTCTCTCTACATGCAAGGCACATGTCAATTCCTCTATTATTTTAAAACGTCTATAACTTTTTAATACGACGTTTTTTTTAGAAATTTTTTTTACCAAAATAACGAGCGTTTTTTTTATCTTTAATATGAATATCATATTGTTATATACAAATAAAAAAAAACGTTGGTGGGTTTTTTGTATTGTGTTATTTGGTTGTCAATTGTGTTTTTTAATTGGGTTTTTCTATGCATTGTGTTATATACTTTGGTCATTGTGTATTTCAATTGATACTCATATTAAAGATAAAAATTAAAACAAAGATTACGGCACTGTGTCTTTCGTTTGTCACCGTGTCTCTGTGCTCAACATTTGCTTTATGTTGATTGAATATTACGTTCAAGCCATTGTTTAATATGTAGATTTTATTGTGTTTTACGTTTAAGGTCATTGTGTTATATGTATTTATCATTGTGTCTTACGTTTAAGATCATTGTGTTATATGTATTTACCATTGTGTCTTACGTTAAGGTCATTGTGTAATATGTAGATTCTATTGTGTTTTACGTTTAAGGTCATTGTGTTATATGTATTTACCATTGTGTATTGTGTCTTACGTTTAAGATCATTGTGTTATATGTATTTACCATTGTGTCTTATTTAAGGTCATTGTGTTATATCTATTTACCATTGTGTATTACGTTCAAGGCATTGTGTTATATGTATTTACCATTGTGTTTTACATTTCAGGTCATTGTGTTATATGTATTTACCATTGTGTCTTACGTTTTAGGCCATTGTGTTATATTATTTACCATTGTGTCTTACGTTTCTGGCCATTGTGTTATATGTATTTACCATTGTGTCTTACGTTTTACATCATTGTGTTATATTATTTACCATTGTGTCTTACGTTTCTGGCCATTGTGTTATATGTATTTACCATTGTGTCTTACGTTTCAGGCCATTGTGTTATATTATTTACCATTGTGTCTTACATTTCTGGCCATTGTGTTATATGTATTTACCATTGTGTCTTGCGTTTCAGGCCATTATGTTATATGTATTTACCATTGTGTCTTACGTTTCAGGCCATTGTGTTATATGTATTTACAATTGTATCTTACGTTTCAGACCATTGTGTTATATTTACAATTGTGTCTTACGTTTCAGGCCACTGTGTTGTTATATGTATTCATTATTGTGTTTTACGTTTCAGGTTATTGTGTAATATGCATTCATCATTGTGTTTTATGTATTAGATAATTTGTTGGTATTTTTCATTATATATATATACACTATTACACAACGGTGTTATTAGTATTTAAAAAAACACAATGATTAGATGAAAGACACAATGGCGAAAAAACACAATAACAAACAGAAAGACACAATGACGAAAAAAGATACAATGGTACGCAAAAAGACACAATGACGAAAATCACTTTTTATTATTATATAACAAATTTATACTCATATTAAAGGTAAAAAAATGCTTGTTATTATGGTGAATTTTATTTTTTTAAAAAAATAACATATGAAAAAGTTATAGACGTTTAAAAATGATGGAGGAATTAACATGTGACTTGCATGTGGAGAGAGAAAATGTGTAATATTACTTTTATACCCTTTTTCCTTTGGTCACTACTTGACACATGTCAATTAATTATGACTTCTCATCCTTCTTATTTTTATTCTCCTTTGTAGAATAACTTGACCCGGTTTTTATAATTGTTTTTAAGTAACTTATTATAAAAGTAATTACACCTTTTCAACTATAGCATGAATTTTTTATAAAGGTGAACATAAGAATTTTCTTGATGATATACAAACAACATAATAACTTAAAATTATCAAATGAATAGTACATCATCTGATGGGATCTCTAAGGTTGTTAATGGGTTGTGCTAATATTGAGATCGTTTAAGGCTATATTTTGTGATAATGTGGTTTAGGCGTGAAGCCCTTTCACATGGGTGGTAAGGGAGCGGAGCAGTGTACCACAACAGAGCAGTCCGCCTTGTCATTTTTTTTTAATTTTTTAATTAATCACCCAACCACATTTCACATTTCCATCACACATCTAGATAAATGATGAAAGGTGAAACCACAATTGAACATGGCAAACTTATTGGCACCTATCATCCAACCACAACACAACCTAAGTTTGAAGCCGGCTCATCTAATTTAAGAGAGCTTGATCTGAAGCTTGTCGCGTGAATAAGTTTTAAATCTCGAGCTCAACTACACACACAGTTTTTCTACATAACATATTGATATTAACTAATTCTTCTTATCAAAATGTAATATATAATAATACTTATAGGATAAGCTTGAGCGTGTTTAAACTCAACTTAATTCGTGATTTTAACTCTTGTACGGTTCTACTCATTTACATAAAACCCTAAATCTATCCAAGAAATCTAATATTACAATATTGTTTATGTAAGTAAAGTGTATTTTTTAGTTGATTTAATGCAAATTTTTAAATGAAAGTGAAGAAACACGGATCCACTCCCCACTAATGGGTCTTAGATCCAATGAGTCAACAGGGTAGGGTACGGTTAACTGCCAATACGATATGAACACAATTCCCAAAGTCCAGTGACATGAACCTGCAAAACAGACACCGTGAGCTCGTTACGGGAAGGACAAGAGGGGGGTCTTCCCGTAACCACCCTCCGACGTGAGAATAAGTACAATTCTGATGAAGATAATGCACTTAAGTAAATAGTGATAGTACCGTGGGAGTGAATGAATACCTCATGATGGTTGAAAGGGTATTTATAGCCGAAGGGTGTGGGAAGGTGATTGGGTCAGCTGTCCTTTTCAGAAGATGCTCTCGTAACCACCTGGACACGTGTCCTCTTTTGATAGGTTCGGTTTATACGTTGCATGTGCATGTATAACAACCTAGACACGTGTCTCTCTGCTATAGGTTGAATAGGTATCATTGGCCATGTGCATGGTTATAACGGTCTTGCCAGGTGTCTCTTGTTAATTTGCCGAGAGGTCACGTATTGCCCAAGAAAGCATCTTGGCAAATCTTCTAGAAGGTAATTAGTTACTGACAGCTGCCCTGGAGCGTTACCTCGTGGTCATTTACGCGGAAGGGTACTTCTTACTTGCGGATGGCTTTTGAGGGTGCCGGGATGCTTCCGCATGTGTCGTGAGGGTGTTTCTTCCTCAAATGATTTATGCGGATGGTTCTTATGCCCCGCGGGTGTCTTATGAGGGGCTTCTGGTTGACCCGCGGGTATCACTTGAGGGTATTTGGGTCTTTTTAGTACCCTACCTCTATAAGTCCCCCAGTCTAGTGTTTCTTCAGTGTGAAGTACTTTATGCGGGTGAAATTCTGGACTTAATGTGTATTTGGGGATTTTTAATTCTACAAGTGGATGAGAAATATCTTTTGTTGCTGTGAATGATCATGAAAAAGGACAAGTTGACCACTCGCAGGCGCGTGTGCATGTGACAGGACGTTTATGACGGCTGTCACTGTACCCTACTGTACAACTTTTTCCCTTTTCAAATTTCCCGCGTGACGTGGCGATGCTTTACTGAACGGTTTTTTCTCTCTCCACTATTCGTATCCCATCGCATTAATTGCGGTGAGTATAAATAGAGGGAGTTAAATTCTTTTTGAAGTTTTATCGCCTTTGAATTTCGAATATTAACTTGCTTTCTTTATCTGAAACTGCCGATCTTTCGCTTGATTTCTTTTGAACCAATCCAAATATTTTCACCAAGTGTTTTACATAATGGCGTCCGTGCAATCTGAAGTTGACGAGATAGAGGTCCAATGGGACCTGGATGAGTACCAGAAACTCATTACGACTTATGGTATTCGGCCGGAGTGGGAACCGGAGTTCCCATCTGCTGGTTCTATCGCCAGTTTCCTACCTCCTGGGAAGATGGTGTTGTATGCCGATTATTTTGTTCATGGGAATTTTCGCCTTCCCATCACAAAGTTTTTCCAACGTGTGGTGAAAGCTTATGGAATTCACCTATCTCAACTCCATCCCCATGCCGTCATGCGAATTCGTCATTTCGAGTTTGTGTGTATGGCACATGAGATAGTACCCCGGTTAGACCGGTTCGTTGTGTTCTACAAGATGGCTAACCGGAATGGATGGTTCACTTGTCATAGCTTGCCCGATAGAGTTATCGGTAATATAACTGAAGAAACTTCCAAGGACTGGAAGAAGAAGTTCTTCTGGATCTCCGAGGACATGGTACCCGAGACCATGATCCGTCGTTCTCCTGACGCTCTTATTAATATTACTCCAGCTGCTCACGAGAAGCGTGACTAGTATCACAAGTTGACTACTCTGCCAACCTCAATGCGGGCACTTCCCGAGGAAGCCCTTGTGTGGGCGGGCATGAGCCGGTTATGGCCGTCTCCATATCTGGAGCCCGGTTTCATTGAGCTAAACGGCCGTAATTTCTATTACTCTGTGTTTTGTCTTGTCTTTTTTGAGGTTCTACCATTGACATCTGTATTTGTTTTCAGGTTTCGGATCAATGTTAAATGCCCTGGATGATGGCAAGGGCTGCGTGGGTAGGAACATCCGTGACGCGAAGGATACACCTATCCTTGAAAAAAATGCACAGTACTTCCTTTTTCCGGTTAAAGTACGTGCTGAACCAATTGTCTCGGATTCTATTTTTGAGTTAGATGTGTATATCCTGAACCCTCTTCCTCTTAACGTGCTAACCTCTGACGGGAAGATCGTCATTCTAAGTGACGACTCTGCCATCCTTGAGGAGGAAAGCTCCGATGATGCTTTTGAAATTTCATCTGTCTCACATTTGTTAACAGAGCTTTAGCCGGAAGAGATCCCTCCGTGCTTCTCAGGCAAGTGACGCGGGTACTGGTGCCGCGGATGCCGGGAAGGAACCGAGGACGAAGAAGCGTCGGACACATCGTCCGAGGAAACCACCTCCGCCTAGTCTTGCGGACGCCTAGGATCAGTGACTAGTGAGCTCTTGCTTGTTAATATTTTATTGTTTTTGAAATTGGGATCTGACTATGATTTTCTCTTGTAGATCCATCTATTGCGTCAGTGGCTGGTAGGCTACCGATGCCGACACCACATGTTGAAAAACAACCGTCGCCTCCTCCGGAGAAGGAGGCGGATAAACCTGTTACCCCTCCCGTTGAGACGACCGTGGAGGGGTCCAACTTTCAGCCGGTGACTACCGGGTCCCTGGATTTTCTTTTCTAGGGTGGGGATGCCACTGGCTCTCAAAATGATGACCCTGAAGTCACTGTTGAAGGCTTCAGAGTAAATGAATCTCCTCTGCGTACTGCTCCCCAATTTTATTCTACCTCTTCTCCTTTTACAACGGGCGAAGGAGATGACTTTTTATTCGGACCTTCTGTCCATGGGGTTGGAGGAGGTTCCTCACAAGGTGCCCCACCACAGTCTTCCTCCACTCCCGTTCGTCTCGAAACTTCGAGTTCTCAATATTTCGGGAATGTGCAGCTGGAGGAGACTATGATTTGTATGTCCCATCTTGGACATTGTTAATGGGTCTCGGGTTTCGAATCCCAAGACCTGCATGAGTTTCGTTGAGCACTGTATGCCGCCTGCTGAAGTGGCTTACCAGCAAACTCGCTCCCGCCAAGATCTTCATACTGATTTATCCATTTCTTGACTAACAGCTTAGCTTGTAGTCAAGAAATCTTGCGGGAGTGGCGGATGATGGGCGGGAAGCTGGGTGCAGCTTCCGAAGCTATGAAGGTTGCAAAGAAGGAAGCTGAGGAGCACCGTAAAGCAGCAAGTGCAGCTAGGTGGAAACAAACTGATGCGAAGCTGCACTCCAAAAAGAAAAGGAACGGAATGCTGATGCTGCTAAACGGTGGAAAGAGGCATGCGAGAAGCAGAACGCTGTTCTTGAGGTCGCCCGAGCTGAAATTCAGAGAAGAAGGACGACTTGTCGAAGGCACAAGATGAAATGTCTCGCGAAAGTGTCCGGATCCAGAGCTCGAGGCTGAACTAAGATTGGAGAGGGAGCATCCGAACTTAAAGATAAAACTGCTGCTGAAATGCAGTCTGCATATGACTCCCTTTTGCAATCTCAAACTGAAGCAAGCAACCGTACCTATGACGAGTTGCAAGCTCTTCGCGATAGGGCGGAGAGTGCTGAGCAGGAAAGACAGTATTTCCTCAACCGAGGCCTAGACTCGGTAAGATTTCTCGTATGTTGCTTTGTCTGTGTACTTCAAGTTTTGCACTAATATGTTCCCTATGTTTTGTTGTTAGGTCATTCGCCATGTCAAAAAGAGTACGGAGCTTACCGACTACTTCGTTACTTAACGACTGCTGCTAAAGCATTTGGCCGAGAGGAAGGTTTCAATGAAGGGTTGGTGTTTTCTCGATCCGGACAACCTATTGAGAGCCACCCGCTTCATGGTGTTGACGCGAAGCAGGAGTTGGATATGCGGGTCCAAGAGTATGATGACCTTGTCTTTCCGCTACCGAATATGCTTCCGAGTTTGCTTGACTGAAGACGGCGTGAAGCAGTTGCGGGTCTATTGATGATGATTATGAGGAAGATGAATCTGAAGATGATTCTCCAAAAGCTCCGGAAGACACATCCGCTCCCAACCCGTAGATAGGCTTAGGTCTAGATTTCGTAATTTCTTTTCCATGTTTTGTAATTATCACTGTTAAATATTAATGAAAAGAACTTCATTTTTGATAATATCTTCGTGAAATATCTGTCTTTGTATTTTGAACTTGTGTAAATTGGATAGATAACACTGGTGACGTGGCGGAGAGAGAGTTTTTAGGCGGCGGTTGACAAGATGTGTAAAACGCCTGTTTGCCAGCCTGTAATCACTTTTTCGAATCTCCCGCTTGACGTGTCAATCATCCTGTGGCCCGCATTTTCTTTTTCCTCTGTCAGTTAGACAGTAGCATTAATTGCGATGGGTATAAATAAGCCTTGATGTCTTTAACCCATTCTTATTACTCACATATTTTCTCTTTCAATCATACCAGAGAACTTTTGCTTTCTTTACATCCGTTTTCATATTTTACACAAAATGGCTGCCCAGAAGAAAAATCCCCCTGCTATTAATGAAGTTGGTTGCGAAATCAAGGAGAAGGATTTTGACGATATTAAAAACGTATATGGTTTTCCTTCGGAATGGAAGGCCGAACGTTCGTCCAAAAGAGCCATTGCAACGGCGCCTCCGGCGAAGAAGATGGCCGTTTACTTAGACCATTTTACCACCGGGAACTTCCGATGGCCCGTGACTAAATTTGTGCAGTCGGTCTTGACAGCGTACGTGATTCATTAATGGAGTTCCTTGTCTGTAACTCAAGAAAGCGCATCTCCTTCTCTGCCATTCCTACTTTATTGATAGTTATAACCTATTAAGAAGGTAGGTTCAGTCCAGGAGGCTAGTTTGAAATGAAACCCGGACTCGCTGAGGTTCACACACCTTTCTTTATGAAATTACACAGCAAGCTTCCAGCTTGGTACTAATACCTCTAGAGTATAGAGGGGTTATGGAGAGGCGCGCAACTGTGCTTCCTCGCTTCGCCAAGAAAAGCACTTCTTCCTGGTTGAAGGGCGCGCTACAGGCCTACGCTTGTTCCTGCGCGAGAATTTCCGGCTTTTTGGCCGTATCTTGCTCCTTTCTTTCGCCTCAGCAGTGAGCGCTACTAGATCTGATTCAACTGAATAGGGGACTTGGATATGCTCTTGCTCCCGGCAGATATGATGGGCGAGATAGTGAAAAAGGGGGAAAGATGACTCTATGGCTGAGGGGAGGAAAGAAAGAACGCATATGGATATTATGTCTGTCGGAGGTTCGAGAATCTATGAAAGGACATCTAAAGCTAAGGTTACGAAGTAAAGGAAGTCCGAGAGAAGTGGTGATCTCATCTTGCTTGCTGGGATAGAGGAAGCTTCCGGACCAAGATTCATCCTTTTGGGATGCTTAGAATTCGACACTTCGAGTTCTGCTGTCAAGCACACAACTATGATCCTTCCGTCGGCATGTTTGCCGTACTTTACAAGATGACCTTTCGTGAAGGCTGGTATAGTTTTTCTACCACCGGCAAGGGGTCTATCGGCTTCGAATGGCTTCGCAGTATTCATGGATGGAAGTCAAAATTTTTCTGGATCCGGGAAGATGTTGTCCCATTTACGATGACCCACCGGAAGCCGGAGGAGAAACTACCGGAAGTCCTTGCTTCCGAACACAAAGGTCGTGCCTGGTTTCTTACCTTGACCAAGACTCCGACACCCATGCGTCCCATTCATGAAGGGGTGATGGTGCATGCCAAGATGAGTCGGTTATGGCTGTTCCCTACTTTGGAGACGTACTATGAGACTTCCGACGGAGGTAACTTCTTACTTGTAACATCCCGGATTCTCAGTTTTCTTTCTTTAATATTCTTTGATTGTAGGTGAAGGCATGATCCTTTCCACTCTATTGGACAAGGTGGGGGGCATGATGGTACGCCGCCCCATTACTCAGCATGACGTGCCTTTTTTGGAACGTACGCGGTACAACTTCCTTTTCTCCACCACACTTACTCCAGAACCTGTTGTCTCGGAAGCGATGTATGCTTAAGGTGAGGAGTATGTTACAAAGTGTGAAGGTATTCTTCAACCCCGTCCTATAACTGCCGCTACTTCGAGCGGAGTAATAGTACTTCTCTCGTCTAGAGAGGAGTCGTCACTCTGTGAAGGAGGGTTATCAAGTGGTGCTATTAACCCTTTGCATTCGACTGTAGGTTTGACCCGCTAGCAAGATTCGAATGCCACCACCGACCCGACAATAGGTGAGGAAGGTGGTCCTTAATCCATTGAGGGTGAACCTCAGGTTACGGATGCGGGTGCTTCAAAGGCTGCTGGCAAGCGGAAAGTACAGCCTTCCGATGTTGCACCTAAGAAGAAGAAGAAGAAGAAGAAGAAGAAGGAGAGGACCAAAGTCCTTGACTTGGGTGCTCGTCTCCGAGAGCTGTCTGCCCAAGATGTTTCGAAGGGTAAGTTTTGAACCATTATGATTATAGTTTGGACTTTCCGTTTATTGATAGCCTAGAAACTTTCACTTCGGAAATTTTCAGGTTTCAAGAGTTCAGCTGCTGGACAGCTTCCGACTCCACCAACCTCGCCATTAAACACTGTTCAAGATCCGATCAATTTATAAGATACTTCTCCTATCAGGGAGAAAGAGTTTGGTGAGTTTGAGAATCTCCGCACATCTCCACCCCGTCAAGAGCATCTCTTTTGGAATCAAGGTGGAGTTAGTGTGTTCCAAGATGGGGGGGCAGGCTTCTTCGTCTCAAGTGGATGAGGATACTGCTCCGCACAATCCTCAGTGGTCACGACACTGGAACTCAGTATTGAGCGATGCGGACGTTTGTCATGAATATCTCCAAGAAAGTCTTCCTCCTGCTGAGAGGGAACGACAACGTCGTCGCATCCGCTAGGAGTTATTAGACTCAAACTCCTATCATATGGCGAATACTGTTTCCACCAACCAAGAGATACGCCAGGATTGGTTGGCCATGAACGAGGAGCTAGACGAAACCGAGCACAAGCTGCTTGACGCAAAAAAGAAAGCTCTTAAGGCGCTGAATGAAGCTCGGGACAGTCATCGGGCCATGGAGGCGGCGGAATCCGAAAGCCTTGTCGCTGAGGAAGCCAAAGCTGTTCTCCAGAAACAACTGGATGAACAAGTTGAGCTAATAAAGACCCTTCAGGCTGACTCAGCGGCCAAGGACAAGCGTTTATCCGTCCTTAACGCCAAGAATCGAGACCAAGCCTTGGAGTGTACTGGTCATAAGATGGATCTTATCCGGGATCAGGCGGATAAGAAGTGGCTTCTAACGACCGCAATTCCCAAGGTATCAAGTCTTTAGCATAATCAATTTGGATTCGTATGTGCTCACACATGTTTATTTGACTTAACAGGTTATCACCGACGTCCGGAATAGTGACGATCTTGGGAACTGTGTTGCGGTGCTTCTCCGTGCCTCCGTGCAAACAGGTCGGCAAATGGGTTTTGAGGAAGGCTATAACTTTGCTTCCGAAGGCAAGCTACCGGAGGAGTATATTTTGTCTGGCATGGATACTGCTTCTATCCTTATTGAGAAAACCAAGGATTTTGACACTCTGAAGTTTTCCCTTTCTGATCATATATCGGAGCTCGCGGACAAGGAGGATGCCATAGATCAATTAAAGGAGCTGTTAGATCTTGATGAGGAAGAAGAGGAAGAAGCTAATAAGACTACGGAAGGCGAAGATGTTGCCCCGTTGATGTATATACCTTTGTTGTAAATATTTCTTTCACTTGTAATCTCTTTTGACTATAAATAAGAAGTCTTGTTTTCTTCCGGTGCACTTTGTCTTATCTACCATAATATAAGTGTCTGTCCGGAACTTCGTTTTTGTCAATGAAAGATTACAAATTGTCAAAATAACAAGATCTTTTATAGATTGGGCATAAGCCTTCTTACAATAAATGAAATTGCATAACTTGCTAGTCTACGTGGGCACGCAAGCCAAAAAAAGAAAAGAAAAATACTTGTACTAGATGTAACATCTTTTCAATTGAGCTCCGTTCCAGGTTCTAGGGATCTCAATCCCCTCCAACCTCTCTAACTTGTAGGCACCTTTTGATAGCACTTGCTTAAGTTTATAGGGTCCTTCCCAAGTCGGAGCCAACTTGCTCGGAGGTTCCTGGCCGGAAGCCTCATTATTGCGGAAGACAAAGTCTCCCGCATCGAACTTGCATTTTTGGACCCGCGAGTTATAGTACTTCTGAAGTTGTCGCTTATAATTATGCTCGCGGATCGATGCTAGGTCTCGTCTTTCTTCAAGTAAATCAAGATTCATCCAGAGTTCGTGATCATTATTGTTAATTAACAGAACTCTCGCGGATGGAATCCCAATTTCTGCTGGAATCATGGCTTCGGTGCCATAGGTTAGACTAAACGGCGTCTCTGAATTGCTAGAGTTCTTTTGGGTGCGAAAGGCCCAGAGTACATGGGGCAATTGTCAAACCAACTGGTCCGTTTAGTACCCAACCTTGCCTTGATCCCTTCTTTGATAGTTCGGTTGGTCTTTTCAACCTGACCATTTGCCTGCGGGTGAGCTACAGATGTGAAGACTTGGGTGACTTGAAGCTCTTTCAACCATTCCTGTAGTCCGCTATCGGCAAATTGGGTCCCATTATCACTTAACAATTCCTGCGGGAGACCAAATCGGCAAATGATGAATTTCCAAAGGAATTTTTTCACGCTTGAAGCCGTAATTGATGCAACCGGTTTGGCTTCTACCCATTTGGTAAAGTAATCGATGGCCACTATCAAGAATTTGACTCGTCTCGGGGCTTCTGGAAAAGATCCCATGATATCGATAGCCCATTTTTGGAACGGCCAGGCATATATTACCGGAATCAGCTCGTTTTTGGGGCACAGGGTATTGGGAGTATGACGATAGCAAGAATCACACTTTCTGATTTCTTGCACAACGTCCAAATGCATTCTGGGCCAATAGTATCCTGCGTTCATGATCTTTGCGACTGTCATTCTTGGGCCTGCTTGTAATCCGCAGATGCCTTCGTGAATTTCTCGAACTAGGTAATTTGCATCTTCCGCATCAACGCAACGTAACAGCGAACCAAGGAATGATCTCCGGTATAAAATGCCATCAGTCAACTGGTAATTCAAAGCTTTGTGTTTGATCTTCCGGGCCTCAGCCTTTCCTACTGGAAGTGCTCCGGAAGATAAGTAAGTTTTGATGGGCGTCATCCAAGATTCAACCCCAGTTTGAATTACCAGGACTTGATTTTGTGGAACGGATGGATGGTCCAGGACTTCTATACGGATATCTTTGGCAAAGTGCTCAAAATTCGTTGGAGCGAGCTTGCTAAGAGCGTCCGCCGATTTTTTCTCACTCCTCTTAATATGAATAACATTGAAAGAGGCAAACTGGCGAATTAAGACCCTCGCTTGCGACAAATAAGAAGCCATGACATCATTTTTGGCTTCATATGTCCCATTTATTTGTCCCGCAATTAGCATGGAATCCACCCGTGCTTCCAAATGTTTCACTCCGAGCTTTTTCGCTATCCGCAGGCCTGCCAAGAACGCTTCGTATTCCGCATCGTTGTTAGTACTTTTAAAGTCTAACTTGATGGCGTATGTAAATTCATGCCCCTCAGGGTTAACTAGCCTTAAGCCTGCACCTGATCCTTCGCTGCTTGAAGCTCCATCCGTGAACAATGACCAAACTTGCCCTTGTTCCGGAGGTGCTCGGGGTTGCTGTTCGATTAAACATTCTTGTTCTTTGTGCTGCGGGACTTCCGTGACGAAGTCCGCCAGCACTTGCCCTTTTATTGCCGGTCTTGGTTTATACTCGATCGAGTTTATACCCAGCTAAGACATTAATAGGATGGCCTTGGAAATACCTGCGGAGCCGTCTGGCAGCGTAAATCAATGCCAAAACCAACTTTTCCAACATCGAGTATCTTGTTTCCGAGTATGATAGCGTTCTACTAACGTAATAGATCGGATTTTGAACGTTTTTTCTATCCATAAGTAAGACAGCACCAACGGCAATGTCGGACGCCGATAAATATAATGTTAATGGTTCACCCGCGTGAGGAGCTGTTAACGTGGGTAACTCCATTAAACATTTCTTGACCTCCTGGAATGCTTGTTCGGCTTCGGAGTCCATTTAAATTGTGCCTTTTTGAGACAATTCCTCAATGTTGATATGAACGGGTAGGATTTAGTAGCATGGTTTGCCAGAAACCTGTTTAATGCTACTAATCTACCGTTAAGTGTTTGAACTTCTTTGAGGGATGTGGGAGACGGCATGCGGGCTACTGCTTGTATCTTGTCCGGATTGGCCTTGAAACTCGTGCCTGTCACAATTACCCCGAGGAACTTTCCTTCTTCCATTCCGAAGGAACACTTTGCCGGATTTAGCTTCATATTGATGCTTCTTAGTGTTTCGAAAGTTTCCTCTATGTTCCTTAACATTTGATCTTCTTCGGTACTTTTGATTACTAGATCATCCACATAGACTTCAAGGTTTCGACTGATTTGACCCTTGAACGCTTGATCCATCAGTCTTTGATATGTGGCCCCCGTATTTTTTAACCCGGAAGGCATCATTCTGTAGCAAAATGTTCCTTGATCGGTGCGGAATGCTGTCTTGTCCTCATCAGCAGCTGCCATATGAATCTGGTGATAACCCTTGTAAGCGTCGAGGAAACATTTGAATTTAAATGGGGCCACGGCGTCTACCTTTAAATCGATTTCTGGAAGTGGGTAGCAGTCTTTTGGACATGCTTTGTTTAGATCTTTGTAATCTATACACATCTTCCACGTTCCATTGCTCTTCGGGACCATCACTAGGTTGGCCACCCATGTTTGATACTTGATTTCTCGAATAATTCCTGCATGAAGAAAATCTTGCACCTGTTCATTCATGGCCTTTGTTTGTTCCGGGCCCATCTTTCGCTTCATTTGCACAATTGGGGTGATTAGTGGGTTCACCTTCAACTTGTTTTCCGAAATGCTCCGTGGGACACCGGTCATGTCCACGGGTTGCCATGCGAAAATGTCGATATTCTTTGTCAATAATTGCTTCAGAAAGGTTCTGACGATGTCAGAAATAGCCGGGCCAATTATCACAGTCTGGTCAGGGAATTTCTTGTTAAGAACCCACTTCTCCGGTTCAGTTCTCTGTTTTTGCTTTGGAACCTTACTTGGTTTCGAGCTTTCAGTCGTGAAGCAATGTCGGTTAACATGAATTATTGCTACACCAGTACGGGTTGGAACCCCTACTGCCCCGTGGGCTGTGGACGGATTGGAATTGAAGTCACCGATTGCCTCTCGTCTGAGAATAATATCGTGTTTGGAAGTTGCCGGTAACACTAAAAATTCGACTTCCCCAGTTCTTGAGTGAACCCCGTCACTAAGTGTGACTGGGAATGTGATGACACCCCGCGGGTGCATTATTTCCCCACCAAACCCAGAAACGGGTGCATGGATAGGTCGTAATCTTTCTTTATCATCTTCCTCGAGCTGTTCAAAGCACTGTTCATACATAATGTCGGATGTACTACCAGTGTCAATGAACACATACTGCGACCGATAATGCCCAAATAGGGCAGTGATTATCAGAGGATTTTTATTGCAAGGTCCTCCTCTGATACGTGGAAAAATGACTGGCTCGTTTTTCCATTCTTCATCTGCAAACTCTTTCATCTTACTACTGTTGTGTTGACCTCCTTGAATCATGTGAACGTTTAGATCTTTGATTTGTCTTTTGGCCGGACTCTGGTTATCCATTGCGGGAGGTTTGCCAGGCCTGGTCATACATCCTTTACCAAATGATCTAACTTCCCCATTCTTTACAGCCGCCCCTATTTCATTCCTTAGGGCCACACACTCGTTTGTATTGTGCCCTATATCATTGTGGCACGTGCAATGTTTTTTGTTATCAAGGAATGACTTCCTCGGTAACGGTTGAGGCTTGCGGAAGGTCAGATTCTCAGTTGTGAGGATTTCTGAAGGAGTTTTTGACAGCTGAGTCCAACTGCTATTGGAAGATCGTGCTGGAAAGTTGCGTTTGTTCTTATTGCCAATCAGCGATCTCGCATCAAACTGCTTTGGTTGTTCTGAGGTCGGTTGCAACCTTGACCAGATTGTTCCTTTAGCTTGTCGATTTGGTCTTGGAGTTTGAAACTCGACTTTTGGTAATTGCTTCTGGCTGCTGGACCCCAGTGTTTTTTCAGTTCTTGCAAACAACTTAGCCGTTGTCATGATTTCATCCCAGGACTCAGACATTCCATATTTTCCGGTCAATGTGCGGATCAGAGCATCGCTATGACCATTCTTGCGAAATGCTCCCCGCAGCATATCTTCACTAACCCCTCAAATGTTAAGGCTCTCGTTATTAAAACGAGTAATGTAGTCCTCAATGGATTCATTATTTCGCCTTTCAACATCTAGTATTTCTGAGGGATCACGAGTGTGCTTCTTTTGCTGACTGAAGTGCTGAGAGAACTTCGCTACAAAGTCTTTCCAGCTCTTAATGTGTCCGCATGGTAATTTTTCAAACCACTCTCGTGCAGCTCTAGTAAATGTCAATGCGAACATGTCACACCAGTATGGAAGAGTCCAACCGCTGACTCCTCCGACTGCCTCAAATCACAACAAATGATCGCTGGGATCTGTCATACCATTATATGTTCCACAGATGTTGGAATCTTTGCGTTTATCGGGAATGGAGCCGTTGCGATAGCCGGAATGAACTTTGATTTTTCTGCGAAAGATTCCGGACGGTATGGTTTTGAAAAATCGTGTTCAGCATTACTGTGGTACTCCGCGTGGCGAACAACTGGTCGCGGGTAACTAGCCTCTCCATATGAAGGGAGACGACTATCCCCACTGTAATAGCTACCCTCGGGATGATACGTTGAATCATATCCGTCTAGTTCATCCTCATAAGACGGTACCCGCATGTCTATGCGGGGACGAGGATGTAACTGATGTACATAGAAATATACATCTTTTCAGCATCAAATAATCTCTAAAAACTGCAATTTCTATCTAATAACATAGCATAAAAGGCTACTTATCATAATAAAACGTAATTTCAGGTGAAACCAAACCTCAAACGAAGAAACAAGCAAAAAGACGAAGAAAAACACAAGAAAACACAAGAAAACACAAGAAAACAAAGAAACACGCTCCCATATCTCAAGAAACACGCCCCCATGCTTATGGAACAAGAAAAGACAAAATCTGAGAACAAAAGCATGGGGCCGTGCTCAGCATGCACGGGGCCGTGGACGGGAATGCAGAAAAGAAAAAAAAGAATTGAGCACATGTCACTAAAAAGCACGGGACCGTGCCTGCTAACCACGGGGTCGTTTCCAGCTCACACAAAAGACAAAACAAATCTGGCACATGTCATAAAAATACACGGGGCCGTACTCATCAAGCACGGGGCCGTGCCTCACCATCCAGATTGCCTATAAATAGTGGCTCATGTTGCATTCATCAAGTGTGCCTTGAAAAGATTTCTATCCGATTCTCTCTTATAAAAACACACACTAACACTCACCTTGAAGATCTAGTGAAGAGTTTGAAGGTTTGGAGGTCATCACCACTAATCATCATCATCAACCATCATCCCCATCATTAAGAAGAAGGATTCATCTACATTTGGTTAGATTGTTCCAAGTTTAATCATGTATTTGTTATTATCAATTATCTTAATGTTCATCATAATGCCCATTATGAGCTAAATTCCTTTTACCATCAAAAATCTATGAAGAAGCTTTGTTTTACTAGATAATTAATCAAGACATGTGATGTAGTCTAGTTAATTACATGGTTATATTACAATTATCTTTTGATGAGAAATGTTTCATCATCTTAAATCACTAAGTCAAAGTTGGTGGTTGTCAATCTCTTTGGCAATCGTTCATGATCGATTCATGTTCTTGAAAGATAGAAATACTTTGATACATTATCGAAACATGGATCCTTATATTGTACTTAGAAATGATGAGATATAAGTTATGGTGTATTTTTCTAAACCTTGGTAATCCGAAAATGGCTTTGCTTAGGATATCAAATTAGCTAAAGAAACCATAGGTTAATGGAATGTGTAATCATAACCTACTTAAATCAACCAAGGGGAGGTTGTGTGATGAACTACAATCACCCGAAGTTGTTAGAATTGGTATTCGAGAAATTGAAGTCAATCCTAATCTTTCTACTTAACGAAACTACTTGCCAACTTAAATTGACATCATTGAGATGGTATGACATTAGGAAATGGTGGACTTTAAAATGCACGTATCATCTCCTTAGTGCCAAAGATGCTCACTTTGGTTTAAGGAGTTATCTATCATATATTGCTACGGTAAGTTTATCACATGTCTACATATTAATTATCAATGCTAAAATGGAGTGGATCCTTGATCTTAGATGGTAACCTTCGTATAATTGAACAACTCGTTTAGAATTTCTTATCTTGGTCACCTATATATTATATATGTATATATATATTTAATTATTTATATTTTATAAAATTTCAAAAATTAACCTCAAAATGATTAAAACGTCCGATTGAAGTAAAACAACGATTTATTATTAGAAACCTTTGTGTCCACGGATCGATACTTGGCTCTTACCAATACTATTCTACATATACGATAGGTACACTTGCCTATTTTGTGTGTGTTTAGTCTTTGTAGAAATCACTTTTATAAATTTAAAACACGATCTTGTGCAAAAGCTAAATATCCAATCTATCATATTTTATACAAGCTACACAGCACGCATCAATCACTATCACCATCACCATTATCATCATCATCATCATCATCATCATCATCATCACCATCATCATCATCATCACTATCACCATCATCACCATTATCATCATCATCATGACCACCATCACCATCACCATCATCATTATCATCATCATCATTATAATAATCATCATCGTCCTCACCATCACTATCATTATCATCAGCATCACCACCATCACCATCACCATCATCATCATCATCATCATCACCGCCACCTCCACCATCATCACCATCATCATCATCATCAACATCATCACCCATCATCATCGCCATCACCATCATCATCATCATCACTATCACCATCACCATCACCATCATCATCATCACCACTATCACCATTGTAACATTTCGGGCTTTTCTTTCTTATTCTTGTACTCGTTACCCGACCCGTTTAAGGATTCGGGTCACTCATTTAATAAAACTGGCACATTTATTGAGTATCTATATTGTTTTAGTTTTATTATTTAATAGTTAAATACTTAAAACTTACAAGAACTTGCAACTTTCACCCAAACTCAAACTATAACCTATTCTCGTTCCATCTACAAACTCCGGGGACCCGATATGTAAATTCTGATATTAAAACAATATATCATAACCCAAACCACCCCCTGGTCCGACCAGCTGACCTAAACCCAACCCGCGCACCCTAAACCATTCAAAATCCTTAATCCCGCTCGTTTATGATCAATTAACTTTGGCAAGTAGCATATTCCGTCGAATAAATGCGTAACCGACACTCAATTATAGTAGGAGCGTGTTGACTAGTCCGTAATTTGATAAACTAACCATTTTAAGCCTAAACAAACCCTAATTTCGTGATCTATATAACCCCCTTTTTATGAACCAATTAAACTTGCAGAATCCTTCTACTACCTATCGCGACCCTTTCCCCTAGAACTAATTCAGTTATCAATCCCAACCCGTCACCTAATTAAACCCCTTTTGGCCGCAACCTAGCTCGCTCAATCACACCATCTTATCAAACGTTATAATCCAATTAACATGTATGTTCGGGATCGCTATTCATCATAGAACAAAA
The DNA here is from genome assembly GCF_021521415.1 of Bidens hawaiensis. Lineage (NCBI taxonomy): Eukaryota > Viridiplantae > Streptophyta > Magnoliopsida > Asterales > Asteraceae > Bidens > Bidens hawaiensis. Next base: position 250,433 of record NW_027494749.1, read on the forward strand.
GCCCTAACTCAATTTGTATCAATTATAAACAAATCAAACAAACCCAGAACTAGGGTTCATATATAATTTTAGGGGTTTCTTTGGCTTTCTGTACATATATTATTGTTAACGCTTTCTTTCACAAGCTGTAGCACCAGCCCAATGGCTGGTGCCTGTTTGTTTAAATCACTAAAACCGGCCAGGCGCGGTTTCGAGCCGCCCTGGACGCGGTTTTGATTTTTTTTAAAACCCCTTTAAACAATTATCTTTTATATTAATTTATGTTTATAACATTTAATAAACGAAGTTTGATTATACCGAACCTCTAAGTCTCACGAAACCCGGTTTTTATAGCTTTATATTTTTAAAACCTTTTTAATCAAATTTTTACATTTACTACATATAATACAATATTTTGATAAACCGAACTTAAATTAATAATAAATCTTCTTTTGAAACTCCACGTTAACATACATATATTACAAAATATTTATCTTAGTTATCAAACATAAATAATTAATAATAATGAAATTAAACACTAAAAATAATAATAGTTATAATAATTATAATAATAACATTTATAAATATAACAATAACCTTTATATTTAACGTTAATGTAACTTTCAATATCTCTAACCTCATCGAGACCCAAGATCCGTCATATTAAGTTGTCATTTATAGTTAACTCACTTTATTATTATTAACAACTTGGATTAATTGTTGGCAAATCTCGAGGAGCTTGACCATTTTCATCCTAGCTTGTTTCTTTTATTATCTCGTCCTCGTTTATCTCGCATTAAGGTAAGTAAATTCACATCCCCCTTTTTACCGCTTTACAATTTTGGGGGCGTTATGCGTTCACAATTAAATTATTGTTTTCACTACGATTCCACTATATGCGTAATTGAAATTGCTCGATTAGTTGATATGTGCAAATATGACTATGTGTTTACTTTATGTGGTTGGTATCCTCATCCTCATCCTCATTAGTATGATCATACGTCGTCGAATTAGCTCGTTATCAAAATGATTCGAGTGAAAAGACAACTTTTATTTATTGTTATACTAGTTGTAGTGATTTACAATTATCGCACGGAATTGTCATTTTATTATTATATATACTCAAAATCGTGGTTTACTTGCTCAACTTTATGTTGACAAAATATATATTTTCACGCATGGCGCAGGTAGCTTTATCGGATGAATCAAGTATTGGAAGTTAGATGAGACCTTAGGTTGCTTGATGAATGAAGAACATTTTTTTTTGTTTTAAGTTATTTATTGTTGATTTGTAACGTTATTGTTAAAACAATGTTTGTGCTTTTGAAAATTGATATATGAATGAATAATTTAGATATTGACACGTGTATTTTACTTAATGTCTTCTGAGCTATGATACAATTAATGTCGTGCCCCGACATGTTCCGCCGTAGGTTGGGGTGTGACAACTATCATCGTCGTCATCAACATCATCATTATCATCATCATCACCATCACCATCACCATCATCACCATCATCATCATCATCATCATCACCATCACCATCCCCATCATCATCATCATCATCATCATCATCACCATCACCGCCATCACCATCATCATCATCATTATCATCACCACCACCACCACCACCATCACAACCATCATCATCATCACCATCACCATCACCATCACCATCAGCATCATCACCATCATCATCTTAATCGAAAATATAACATAATCAAAAATGTTACATTTTTTAAAATATATCATAATCGAAAATGTAACATAATCAAAAATGTTACATAATCCAAAATGTAACATTATTGAAAATGTAACATAATCGAAAATGTTACATGATCGAACATGTGATGTAACATTACGGAAATTTTGAGCCAAAAATGACAAGTTTTCAAAGTCTAGGGATCAATTCTGCAAAATTCCAAACTCCAAGGTTAAAAATAAAAATTCTGATTTCCCGACCCATCGTGCTACGCGATGGATCAGAAAAGAAACCCATCACGATACGCGATGGGGAGTTTGACACGTGTGCCACGTGGCACACGGTGGCATCATCTGCTGCCACGTGTCACCACGTGGCAACACTACTGCCACGTGGCGCAACGCCTGCCACATGTCACCACGTGGCAGGTCTACATGGTGATTCAGCAGGCCTATATTGCGATACTGGATAGGCCAGCCCAGGGACCCATCGCGTACCGCGATGGGAGCCCAAAATTTGTCTATTAATAGCAGGTCCGGGATCTTCATTTCCCACACCATTTCAGCTCACAACTTTCTCTCTCTAACATCTCTCTAGCCATATTATCATACCTCGAAGTCCGTGCCTTGTTTCCTCGATAAGCGTGCCCCAATTCCTCGATTTTCGTGTCGATATTTCCTCGAAGTTCGTGCCACCCTCCACCCACATACAACCAAGAGGGTGTTTGTTCTCGAAAGGCGTGTAGACGATTGTCAAAGATTACTGATCATTGGCGTGCTAAGGAAGGCGTACCAAGTTGATCAAGAAAATAAAGCAGCGTTGGAATGCTGCTCGAGTTCTTAGGGTTTCCATTACACCAATAAGGTTAGGCGTAACGACAAAATAATATAATATTATATTCAAGGCTTAAGCCTTAAATCGAGGTTATACTCGATACCTCGATAAAAGAAATATAAACATAACAAAGAAAAAGAATGAAAGAATGAATTGTGAATATATATATATATATGTGTGTAAGTATATATGTACGTTCTTTGTTATGGAACTATTATTTAAGCAATAATGAGTATTCTTAAATAATAAAAGAAAAAAAAATAAGTTTCTTAGAGAAGAAGAAACGTCGGGTTTTTATATAAACTAAAGGTTTATAAATTACTTTTAAACTAAAGGTTTTCAAGTAAATGAGATATATGAACTAAAGGTTCATCGAGGTATAAAACAAGACTAAAGGTCTTAAGCCGGATTGTATATCCGACTAACAAATATTTATACTCGTACTATAGGTGCGAGATAAAAAGGGAAAGACCCTCGGACGGTGAGTGAAGCCGATCCCAAAGCGAAAAGGTGAATACGCCCCCAAACTTTTATAAACTTGTTTTCAAACGAGTCAAACGTGTTATGTGAAAATTGTTTACAAGAAACTACGTGTTCCTAAAACCATTATAAATGAAAGTATAAACCTAGCCCTCAGGCTGTGGTATACGTGTGTCTGGATCCTTACATAGGTGGTACTACGCGGTGGGCACATTGCACTACCCTTGGTCATAGGACGCTCTCCTGCAGGGAGTACGACCTTTTGTGTATATTTACGGGTACTTAACTAAGTCGAACGCTTTGGTGTTTGCTGAGGTGACCTAGAGTAGAGACTTGAATTTATAAATGTGTTGTTTTAACTTTGTTATTCCTAAGCTACGTTGGGCCGAGGCAGGCGTAGTCTCGAGGGGTAATAAAGTGAAAGAAACTATTTTTGCGTCAGCGTGTTCACCAGCATTCGTTGCTGACGTATTTTATTTACATTGTGCAGGTGAACAAAGTTAGTGCTTGGAATGACGAAGTACTATGATATCTGATGGCTCGGATTTATTTTGTAAACTTAAAATGGTGGTTTGTAATGTAAAACAATTAATACTTTTTGTTATAACTTAAACGAGTATTTTTATAATCCCGTCTATGTTACATTTTGATCCTTAAAGATTTATAAAGTCTTCCGCAAATTAACGCAACTCTGATTTATTTACAATCATGGTACCAACTGTTGGTCGCACACCTAGGCCTAAGATGGGGGTGTGACATGTGACATAATCGAAAACGTTACATAATCGAAAACATTATATTTTTGAAAACGTAACATAATTGAAAACGTTACATAATCAAAAATGTAACATAATCGAACTCTTTATTTTTTGAAAATGTAACAAAATAAAAAATGTTACACAATCGAAAATGTAACATAATCGTAAATGTTGCATAATCAAAAACGTTACATTATCGAAAATGTTTTATAATCGAAAAGGTTACACTATCAAAAATGTTACATAATCGAAAATGTAACATAACCAAAAATGTCACATAATCAAAAATGTTACATAATCGAAAACGTTACATAATCGAAAACGTTACATAATCGAATATGTTACATAATAAAAAATTTTACATAATCGATATACACTTAGGTGTATATTTATAATAAACTCACTTTGTTTTACTGATATCTGAACATGCTACATGTAACATAAAAGTCCGAAAAAACCCAAAATACTTACAACGACCTGATAAACCGTATAGACATAAGAAAGATGGAAACTTGTCGCACGCGTAGAAAAATTCTTAGGTCTGTCATTAGGTGTATTTAATGTTATATTTTTTTTGTTGAGTATATATAATTGTAACATCCTAAAATTTTAAGGTTGAATAAAAAAGTTATGTTTATTGATTTCGCGTTATTGATTATTTAATATCGAGTAAGGAGCGGATCATGGACTTAGATTAATTGAGATGGGTTAAATGAGAATGGGCCTTAGGTCCATGGGCTTAAGGGATATAAATATCCCCTAAACCCTAAAACATCACTCATTCCATCTTATTCTATAACACTCCAAAACACACCCACACCACACACACCGCCGGCGGCCGAGGGAGAGGAACGAGCGTGATTCGAGAGAGAGTGAGCGATTAGTTGTGATTAAACAGGTTAAACGAGATCCAGACAAGCACAAAAAGGTATGATTCTTGATCTTTGAAGTTTAAAGATCCAAGCTTTATAGTGTTTATACGACCGAAAACGGTTGGGGAGCGTAGTGGGTGATGTCGAACCATAACAAGGGTGTTAAAATAGCCAAAAATGCTTGATAGAAACCAAACATCGGCTGAACTGGGCAACTTCGCCTTCAAAGCGATAACTTCGCCTTCAAAGCGATAACTTCGCCTGAGGCCAAGTTCGCCTAATTGATAACTTCGCTTACGGCCAAGTTCGCCTAACTGGTAACTTCGCCTGAGGCCAAGTTCGCCAAATTGATAACTTCCCTTACGGCCAAGTTCGCCTAACTGGTAACTTCGCCTGAGGCCAAGTTCGCCTAATTGAATATTTCGCTTACGGCCAAGTTCGCGTAACTGATAACTTCGCCTAAAGCTAAGTTCGCTTAAGGTTTAACTTCGCTTAAAGCTAAGTTCACCTAAGGTTTAACTTCGCTTAAAGTCAAGTTCGATTAGGAAATAAATTAAAAACCTAATGAAAAATGTGTTAAGACAGTTAATGGAAATAAAATTTTTAAGACAGCTCGACCCCAGCCAGGGGCTCTGCCCCTTGGACCCTGCTAGGGGCTGCCGCCCCTAGACCCCGCTGCCAGGGGCGCTGCCCCCGGACCCCCGTTCGTTGTGGGTCATATAAAGATAGAAATGCAATATGAGAAGTGATAGTTAATTGATGCATATACTTGTTATACAGTCAGCCGTGCACAACTGAAGAAAGGGATTACAATTAACGGTGAACGTAACCGTGTTCAGGTGAGTTTCTAGCCCCATTCCTTGTTATGTTTTCGGGGCTGTGTGCATACTCGATGTGTTGTTAATATATTTATCCTAAGTGATAAGTGTATGCCATATGTGATATATGTGATATGTATGAATGATTGCTTGATGGTACGTGAACGATCTTCGGATATTGCACGTACCGTCAGGTTGTAACGCTATGTATAAGGTAAGTATGATATGTATGCTTATGTGTATGAATGTAATAAAGTTAATAAAAGAAGGAAAAGACGGTTGTATGGTTGTATGGTTAAGAAAAGGGTACCGAGCCCTAATAATACTCGAGGTATGATGTATGGTTGTATGGTAACGAAGAGGGAATCGAACCCTACTAATATTCGAGAACTAGGGACCAGACCCTTATAATATCTGTGATGTTAGGGACCAGACCCTTATAATATCTGTGATGTTAGGGACCAGACCCTTATAATATCTGTGATGTTAGGGACCAGACCCTTATAATATCTGTGATGTTAGGGACCAGACCCTTATAATATCTGTGAGGTTATAGGGCGAAAGGCTCTTTAAAACGTAGGATTATGTATGTAAAGAAAATATGAATGAAAGTATGAAAGTATGAATGAAAGTATGAATGAAGGTATGAATGAAAGTATGAAAGTATGAATGAAAGTATGAATGAAAGAATATAAGTTTATGTGTATTGTATAGTGTATGATTAACTAGAACTCACTCAGCGTAGCTGACTTTTAGTATGCACGCAGGTGAGTAGGATGAGGCAGCTCGCTTGAGGAGACACGTGGCACTGAATAAGAGGTTGGCATCGAAAGACTCAAGACGTTTAAGTTTAATGTTTCGTTTATTTTGAAAGACAAAATGATGTTTTAAGACAAGACGTGTTTTGTTATGAAATGTTTTATGAAAGTTTTAAAATTCCGCGAATGTTTTAATTAACTCTGATATTTAGAACTGCGTTTATGAGTAAATCCAACACGAAAGTAGGGTTACCGGTGACGGGGCCTTACAATAATATTACGTCACGTTTTAAAAACTAAGCCAATGGTAACCACAATCAGAAATAATTCAGCCGATTCTAATAATTAACGAGATCAAATCGACATTCATACGTGATTGTGTTCTTTACTACACAAAATAAAGAGAATTGATGTGTTGTAAAACACACTTACTTTCCTTATCGTTTTATCATGATTTAATTGCTTTTTAGTTTAATTATTAAGAGGTTTAGCTTGTTTTTGCTTAATTTTACAAAGATGGATGTTTACTTGTAGGTTATGAGTTTTAATGAATAAAAGTGGCAAGTTTGAAGACTCTAGGGGCTTATTTGAGCAACTTTGAAGACTACAACTCAAGGCCCGACCCAAGCCCACAAGTTAGAAGCCTTACATGCATAATATATTAATTAAACAAAAGAAAAAAGAACCCTAACAGCCCATCAATCCCGAAATCAGCCCCCAACTAGTAAAAAAATAACCCTAAAAGCTCCCATTCAAGAGAAAAAAAATCGTTTTTTGCAATTCTTGAGCCAAGGGAAGAAGAAGGAGGCTAAGGACAGTTGTGGACAGCAGCTACGGGTCATATACATTCATAATCTCAGCCATATAACCCTAAGTAATCATCCATAAACTTTGTCCTTTGTTCAAGAACCCTAACTTGTTAAGTTTAAACTTTTTGTTGGATTGTTTTGCAAGTAATTTGAAGTTTAACTTGTGTTTGATTGTTCTTGATCATTGAATGAGTTTTATTATGTTTTGGTTGAGTTATTTGATGTTTATCTTAACTATATGCTGCTGTCCAAAATCAATGTTAGGCTAAACTAGTTAGTTGTACCTAGGTTAGATTATTGTTGTTAAGTTTTAGTAAGTAGTTTGGATTGTTGATGATCATGGATTAAATTTTTAATGTAAAGTTTGGTTTAACATTGAATTAGGTTGTGTTTAGTGGCTGTGAATTTGTTAATTACACTTATAAACCTCTTGCTTTAATTAATTGAATGAGTTTTGATTGATTGTTGCTTGTTAGGACTCTTTACTTAGTGTTTAGGGTTTGTTTGCGGGTTGATCAACCGTAAGGTTTAAGTGAGTGTTTTAATTGAATATAATCAGCGGGTAGACACCTTCCTTGAGACCGAGAGGTGATAGGAAGTAAACTCGTCTCATAGCTTTTACTTGTTAGGATTAGGATCGCGCGAGAGCGGGTTCGGTTCTTGTCGGGTTTGGGTTTGTGAGCGATTAGTTGACCTAGTTTAAGTTAAACTGAATTGCTCCTCTATTCTTGGTTGCGTAGTATTCGTCTCCATTAGGGTAGTGTGTCGGTGAGACCGAGAGGAGAGTCGGCATTAGAGCACGTTAACAATTCGTCACCCGATTTGTTCTTAAAATCAACTAAATGTAGGTTAGGGCTTGTTAGAGAGACCGTGAGGTAATCTAGCTTCCTGAGTGAACCTTAGTTGTGTCATTCTTTAGGAACCGGTGCCGTGAGATTCTACAATCCAATAGCTTACTATACCTTCAATATGATTCTTACCTAGGTAGACGTTTTCTCCGATTTCAGTAAAGTTTCCAAGTTTCGTCAAGAGTTTCATTTAATTAAGTTAAGTTTAGTTAATTAAGTTAGTTAAAGTAAGTTAGATTAAGTAGTTAATTATACTAAAAATCATTTAAATATTATTAGGTGAGTCTTGGTTAGGGTTAAGTATCATATACGTTTTCAAGTGTCCTTGTGTTCGATACTCGGACTTCCTTAGGTCTATACTATTAGTGATCGGTACACTTGCCGGTTGTGTGTGGATTCGTTAGGATTTTCGTTTAATAAATTTAAAGCTTAGTTGTGAGTCATTTAGAAAGAGCATTATTATACACACATCAAGAATTATGTCAATGCATTTTAGTACAATTCAAGAACAAGTTGTACTCAATGTTGTTTCTCTCGTACACTACCATTGGTAGACTTTGTGGAGGCCACTTTTGCGGGTGTCGAACGGTCAGCTTGAGAAAACTGAATCAAGATTTGCATTAAAACTGAAATAACCCCCAATCCAATTACAGTGAATGTTAAACCCTTCTATGAAGATAAAAGATTGGACCGTTGCAAGAATTTGAAGGTCCCGAGTACAAGCAGACAAGCCGAAGTTATAACCACCTATTGCACGAATAATATTTCCGTTATGTAAATGTTTAATTTTGCTACATGTAATTATAGCAGTGTTCTTAATTCTTAACACAAGAGATTTATTGGTCGGCCGATATCAACGAGTTCTGAATCAACAAAGAAGTCTGTTACTTTATGTTTGCCTAAAAATCATCCTGAAGTTAAAAGGAACAATTTATGAAGTATAAATAAGAAAACAAACAATAATAAAAAAATATTTCATATATATGAATAAAAAAAGTAAATATTAAAATATGTACCTTGACAACAAAAATATCTTTACACCATTGTGCAATACCTTCTTCGATTTCGGGTAGATCCTTCATTAAACGGCGTTTGACTCTAACATCAATCTGTACAAAATAGGGAACAAGTCAAACATGTTATATAAAGGAACGAACTTAAGCAAACGCAAACTAAGGAGCGTAAATGAACGTAAAAGAACAATCATAAATGGACGTTCACGAATATAGATGAACAAATAATTTTGTTCATGTTCATTCGTTTACAAAATAAATGAATATAAACGTCCTGACGAACATTTCACAAATGGTTCACTAAACTTCGTTTATAGGCCTAGTCATATGGATATAACGATTCCAAAAAGTTGCCTCGAGTGTATTATTTTAGTACAAGCAAACTCCTAAATAGCTTTATTGAAAAATGAATTATTATTTTTTGTTCATGTGTAAAACAGAATAACGACGATATCCTTAACATCGTTACAACTAGTGCTACTATCAAATGCTTTACTGATATTTATTTTCATTTTATGGTATTCAGTTGTTGTAAGACACGTGCTAATATATCTTTCGGTGTTTAATGATTTTTTTAGGTTTTATCTTTTAGTTGTTATATCGAGTATTGATATCGACCGAATTCTCGTCACAACATGATATGAGAATTCCACTACTTATAAATAAAGGAGTATATAATTTAATGGGTTGCAAGTCAACATGACCAAAGGCCATCATTTGGGAAAAGATATGCCGTTATTTGGTCCGCTGGTTAATCAACATTCGGGTCGGTCTATTGTCTAAGTTCGTAAATATAATCAAGGCTTTAAGTATATTAATATATAATAGTTTAATGTCAACTACGATAGCTCGTGTGATACATGGGTGGTTAAAAAAATATAACAACACATCTAAATTTAATAATATACGTAATAACATACATTTTGGATTCATAAGATATAAATAATGGTTGATAAAATTTTATAATTCATAAATATTTAAAAAGTTCATTTAATACAACAATTAAATTTACATTTATAACTTTGTTAGTAATTTTATAAAGGGGGCAACTTCATATAATAGTAACCAAGTTTCAAAAATATTCCAAATTAGGTCACTCAACTTTAAAAAAATGTTCCAATTAAGTTACTCAATTTTCATATTTTATTAAATTAAAGGTTTTAACATGATTTTTTAGCGATTTTCTTTTTTGTTTCACACAGGAAATCTTTTTATCTTTTTTTTTTATGTTGACGTTGAGTGACGACGTGGATTTTATTTTTTATTTTTGAATTTTAAAATAATTAACGTATTTTATTTTTTTTAATTATAACTACATATATTGCAAATTTTGATCCCCACATCTTATCTTCCATTTCTTTCTTGACGCACACAAAAATCGATGCGACTCGATTTGAAGATTTAGTGGCCCAATTTGAGAAAAATATGCATGAGTAATCTAATTGGAACACTTTTGAAAGTTGGTTACTATTTTATGAGATATTCTCTAAAGTGGTAATAGTATAAGTTGACATCATATCTGACTACTTTAATTAATTGACATATGAAATAATTGTTTTTGCTTAAATAGTATAGATAGATTTAATAAATATACCAAATAAATAATATATATTAGTATATATACAATTATGATAAAAACTAAATAATATATATCACGTTATTATAAATTCGTTATAAATAAAAATATATACAAAAATAACAATATACATAAATAAAGTATAATTTATTAATTAGTAAATAATAAAGCACAAAGTGTGCGGGATTTGAATATATGTCTTTAAGCTTTGTTTGAAAAGGAATTTGGTCTTTGAAATGCAAGTGTGAAAAGCTATACATTTTGCTACATGGGATCCAGGACGTGTGAAAGCAAAATCGCACACCCCCCTTGACCTATTAGTCTTAAATAATTGCCGATTACACCAATAGAATTTTAATTTGTTAGTTTCTGTTATTTGGTTTAGTTTGTCTTACCAAGTGTTTGTGTTGATTGTACGTTTTTGCAAATGAGTACTGGGAGGATACCTCACCTGTGTTGTCTACTTCCCTCCGGTACGATAGAGTTAAAAATAACCTATTTGTTACCGAAAATAATATAACACCATAACGTGATCGATTGTAAAAATAATTAGTAAAAATGCAACTAGGTAGTGTTGATTGACAATGTTACTTTCAAAAAATTTTGTTAGAAGGGTTTCAAGATTCATTTAGGTGTATAAAATAGACCACTTTTCTACAATAATATTTGATAATCAGTATTTCTAACATAAGTTTGCATTTAAACATTTAGGTTTGCTGGCTAGTCCGGATTTTATCAGGAACAATCTCAGTGAATTAAAACATGAAAACGCCTAGATGTGCTTTTCACGTCAAACATATCACTGGTCAAAAGCTGTACCACTATATGGATCCAAAGGTGAAAGTCCCCTCCAAATGTAATTTTTCACTCCCTAGCCCCCACTAATTTTGAATGTCATAATCTACAAACGTAAAATTATAAGATCTTGCGTACACATTTTACGAATAATGAGTCTATACACTCATTTATCTCCTTATTTATCTATTTACTTACCTTTTAGTGTGTCACAATTGCATATTAGTATACAATCTATATAACCCAACCATAATGAAAACACAAAAACCAAACTAAATCAAGTGAGGTGCTACTGATGGTTTAGCTATGCTTCTTTTATAACCAATCTTTGTGGGTTAGTTAGAACTAGAAGGCAAAGCTTGGACCAAGGAGAAAGAGAGGGGGGGGGGGGGGGGGGGGGTCAATAAGTATTGATTTTTCAAGCGAAAATGCATACTTTTACACAACTGAGAAAAAAAACAGTCGGAAGTTTTTTTTTAAAAACAATACATCGTTTTATCTCATCAGTATATTATATATATTAACGACATTTGTTTCTTGTTTTTTTTTATTTCAAAACTTGGTTTAAAAGAGAATACCCTTCACATATCCACTTTCAAACACATTCTAACATATCAACTTCACATTAGATTTCCCCTCATATTTAAAACGCGCTCGTTTTCTTTTCAATGCTACATTTACTTTCAAACACCCATATTAAAACAAAATTTAAAATAATATATGTATGACTATATATTATATACACTAATACACACACAAAAATAATATATGGGTCTCACTCTCCTATATGTTTCTTGTTTTGAATTTCAGATGAGAAAGCGAACGCTACCTCAAAATGAATTTCTAATGGTGATATTTAGTTTCATACATGATGTTCTTGTTCCAAATAATAAAAAAACAAAAACATTTACAATTACAACCAATTTATAAAAATATCTGTAGTCAATCTTTCTCCCCATTGTATTTTTCAAACAAAATATATATCTACTAAAACAGTTTTACTCTATATGAACATTATACATCACATATATTCTATCTTTTTATATAAATATATATATATATAGTTTAACAGTGATACATATACATATACGTCATATCCAAAAACTAGTGCAACATCACTCACTTTGTTACACACTCGCACGTAAGCACGTAACAACCTACGACTCCTCTCTTGTCTGGGGTACTATTGTTATAGCGCGTGGATACGGAAATCTATCTTTACATATTTAGGGAATTTTATAAAACCACTACTTGTATTTTGGTACCATTATAATATGATATGAACAATAAAAATATACATTATTTTGTAGCTATATATTATTGGCAACTGGCAAGTATGTTATCTTGCAACCAGATCTCTTAAGACCAAATAACGTATGGAGTATTCCTCTTGGCCTGAAAGTTTACCAAGCAATCGGATCAAAGCCATTCAAGAGCTCATACAAGGTCAAGTATTGATCGATAGTATTCAAGAAATCCGCGGTCAACCAGAAAAGAACGAGTCTAGTCTTAAGTCAGTTGATGATACACTGGTGCAAATTATTAAGATGTTTGATAAAACTCGTTCAATCTTGAACTCAACCTTGCCTAACTTCAACGTGACTCCTCAAAATCGAACTTATGATCATATAAGCTCCAAATAATTTGGATGACCTAAAGTCAGAAAATTCTATGGAAAGCGTTGTGATACCGGTAAAAACTAAAAGAGCGTGTTATAAAAGAAGGTATGTTATATTGAATTTTACATAACTTGATACTATTATAATTGTATATGATGTATGCATGATATATATGCTATGTTGAAAGTATCGAATATGACATGATTTATGTGTAAGATTTGACTTTTCATATGTTATCCTCATCGATAGAAGATGCTGATAAAACTCTTTGATAAAATACATAAAAAGCTCTTCGGTATTTACAAATGTAACTTCTGCTCTGATTGATGATGGACATGTTTGGAGAAAGTACGGTGAAAAAGTAATTCACGACTCAAAATACAAGAGGTATGTATAACTTTTATTATATGCAATATAACTCTTTAATTGTGTTAAAACTTAAAACCAATATCTTTAGTTAGATGTCATAATAGATTTTTTATATTGCTAACTACTCTATTGACTATAATTTACGAGTTAAACTAAAACAAATTTCAAACCTTCTTTGTAGTTAGATTAAGAGTTATTACTCTAGTAAAACATGTTTTGCTCATTCTACTGATGCATGTTTAATAATATGCAGACAATATTCCAGGTGCACTCACAAGTTTGAACAAAGGTGTCAAGCAACCAAACACGTTCAAAAGATCGATGACGAGCCACCGATGTATAGGACAACCTACTATCAGCACCACACATGCAAGAATTTACAAACAACACATCAAATCATTTTGGATTCTCCGAACCCTAGTGACAATTCGGTCCTTTTTAATTTCGAAACAAATACAATCATCAAGAGAAACCAAGTTGGTCATTTCTCCTCCTTAACCAAGCATAATCCCAAGGAGGGCATTCCTTGTTTAAGTATGCAACACGACAAGGTTTCTTCGTCTGATTATAACACTACGAAGGATCCAATCGCACGGTCCTCACAAATTTCGTTGAAACATAACTCTCCGGTATCATCAGGGTTAGATCATGAGAACAAGGTCCATTCTGGAGTGTTTTCGTCTGCATGTAGCACAAATCCAGATGAAATCTGCAATATGCTTGGAAGCAATGAATTTGGTGATTATCTCTCTGAATTGTGCTATATAACTGGTAATTAGTTTCCATTTTGGAGAATTGTATGTAATTTCATGATTTCATCATATAGATGGCAGCCTGGCCGGATAAGTGTAGCCTTCTTTTTTTCCGTTTTTTAATAAACTATGTTAATAAGTTTGGTTGTTATATATATATATATATATCCAAATTTGCCGTAAGTGTCTGATACAATCCTTAGAGGGGATTAGGCTCCAAGAAATTAGAAAGGAGGTTAGAGACCAACTCGGGACAATTTTCTGATGATTTTATAAATGAAAAAAGATTACAACTTAAATAGGAATTGGGAATACATGTCCACCATGCCACTACTAGCATGTACACCATGTCCTACCCTTATTTCTTGCCATGACCTCCACTACTTAGATCATGTTAATTACTGACTCAACAAGTAAATAAAAAACGTAAATACTAGACTAACAATTGCTGAGAAAAATTAATAAAAATCTAATCCATCAAACGAGCTGGTTTCGCATATTGTCTTTTGGGCCGATTGGATTGGGCCGTGGTCTTTGGGTTGCTTCCCTGATCCGCATCAGTGTCTCTACTATATGAATGTTATTAACTATTAGCACCTCATTCCAAATTTTAAACAATACTTGCGGTGTCACACAAAACTTCATTCCACGGACCGCGAACACATGGGTGGTATAGAATTAAACTAGCTCAATGTACCACCAAACCGACTTCATGTACAACCCAGAAGTTGAGGGATGGTTATGGCTTCGAATATGGTCCTCATAAGACCAACCATAGTGGAACACTTAGGCCAGTGTTTTGGCCCAAAAAGCCGGGGAACACCGTCCCCTCCGGCATTTTGGGGGCGTTTTCGGCTCAAAAAACTCTCCCAACGTTGTGGAGAAAACGCTTGATGAATAAAATGGTAGGGCCAAGGTGAGAAACCATCCAATAGAATGAGAGTGTGGGGTGTTGTGGACATTGTGACTACGCATGGTCTAATACTATGTCAACCCATTATAGCATTTACTTTCACCAAAGCATAAAGGTTGTGTCAAACAATATGTCAATTATGCCAATTAATAACTGATCGACATATTATTATGATTATAGACTAATAATCATAATATACTTGGAGTCAACTGCCATGAACGAGGCCACAACGACCCAAAAACTGCGCGGCTATGCCTGCAGAGATACTATCAAAGACAGGAGATGACAGACTCTTCGACCCATCCCTAAAAGACCAAACAATTGCTGTAAACAAAGCAACGACCACATCCGAGGCAACCCAAGCAAAAAGAAACCTCTAAGAAATAACAGCTGCATCACCATCGAGCAACCTTGAACCTACCACTCGCAACTCCAGACCCAAAAACAATGTCATCAACGAGAGCAACACATGGAAAACAGGTCATGTAATTACACATCCAACACAAATTACAAATGCATTTTCTATAAATGAATGACAAGCTAACTCATTTGCTTAACATTTTCAGGCGACCCAAATAATAATTAAAAGCACAACAAAAAGGTTTTAGTAGAAACACTAGAGCAATGCAGGTACATTTCAATCTGAAAAATGTTGACTAAAATACACAACAAATGCTTATAACTTTTCGTCCAATGTAGTGAAGCTGCAGAACATCAGTGACGAAGCTTGGAGTGAGGCACCGGGGGGGCCGAGCTCAAAATGCATACAAAATTTCACAAACGATGGGGGGGCCGGGCTCAAATTTTCGGCCGAAAAAAGGCTAAACTTACACTACGTATAAAAATTTTCGGGCGAAAACAGGTAAATTTACACTACTGCGCAAAAAAACAGGAAGGGGTCGGGGCCACCCGGGCCTCAATGAAGCTTCGCCCATGCAGAACATGTGTTAGTTTCAAATAGACCATGCCATAGTCCACTTACAATGAAGGTATAATTGTATAAAGCTATAAACTTATGTTAATATAATAGACAATATTTGATGGATTTGCATTTGATACTCAATTTTTGTGTTGCGTTTTGCAGGGTTGTAATTTGAGGCGTTCACTCCCTGAATTAATATTAATGCTATTAACTGGTAACGCGCCAAAGACTTGGACCGGTGATGAATTCAGGAAAGTAATTGACGAAACACTTTCCCAAATTCGACTAATCCCAGGTCGACCTTTTAATCCGATTCACTTGATTTCATCATTACTTATATTTGACTGAGAGTATAAATTAATATGTTGTTAATAAATTTTCAAGTTTTGACTTTAATTTTATTTGAGTGTTTGATAGTCTGGTTGTTCGAGCCGAGGGTCTCACTGGAAGCAGCCTCTCTATTCCTAAAGGGTAGAGGTAAGGCTGTCTATATCTTACCCTCCTCAGACACTACTACCGCCGAGTACGATGATGATGATGATGATGATAATGATAGTTTGGTACTTTGGTTGTGTATTTTTATCATGTGCCATGTATTCTAGCTACTGTTTTTCTTTTGTCACTAATTCAACATTACATTATAGACGCGTGCATGTTCATGCAAATGCAAAAGTGCCTTAATCCACCCACCACCAAAACATATGAGGTCAAAAGACTCTTTTGTTGCCTTCTGATTATGTAATGGTGTAGTTTCCACAATCATATTTAACTCATTAGTTAATTACACTTTGTATTGTCTTGAATGAACATGAATATGCTTGAAATTTTTTGTATATGGACTTTACGTTTTTACGTGTATTTCTTTGTTCGATTTAATGGTACCACCACGAAGCACGGATATAAATACAAATCGTATCCGACCTCTTTATGTAAACAACTGAATCAAAGCGCATTTAAGCTCGTAACTGTTAACGGGTCTTGAAAGAATTTTGAAAGTGAAGTTAGTTAACGTGTTTTAAGGGTACAAGAAAACTGATTCTAATATATAAATAATAATAAACTTTTGGCATCATATGTCCAAAAACACTTTTATATCTACAAACAAAACAAAACAAAACAAAACAAAAAACAAATTCAACTTCCCTACGTTGAACAAAACATCACATCTTCCAGGAACCAACAATAATAATCTTTGTATTAACATTCAAAACCCTTCTACACTCGACCGTCGAGCCGACGCTGAGGACCTCCGGCTCTCTGGTCGGTCCACACCGCCATCCATCGCAAGGTTAGCGGCACAATTCCGCGGTGGCAAAGAAGGCGGCAATACCGGCAAACGTGGCGGCGGCGGTGGCGAGTAACTCAACCTCGGGGCGGGGTAAATAATCCCGTTCAAACTTAACGACTTCGCCATGTGTTTTCGGCTGATTGTGCCTGGTTCTTGTAACGGGAACCGACACGAGAACTTCATTTCTTGTATTATTTTGAGATGTTCGACTATAGTTCGCATTGTCGGTCGTTCGGACGGGTCTTTTTGAAGGCATCTTTGGGCAATGTCTGCCATTGCTCGGGCAGCTCGCGCAGCAAACCGCCCTTTAAGTTGCGGGTCCATTATTAGCGACAGGCGACTGTCATCGGCTAAAAAAGGCCGGCTCCATTTTATTAAGTTTCTTTCCTCTTTCGGGTGTCGGCTGTCAAGGTTTTTTCTACCCGTCAGAAGTTCTAAAAGGACAATGCCGAAACTCCATACGTTGCTTTTAGGGGTTAATAATCCCCTTTCGAGTGTCTCGACCGAAAGATTCGCCATTGCCTGAAAATAAGTATTTAATAATTAATATATTATATCATTACTGAAACTATATATCAGTAATCGCATTTGACAAAAATTATTTATAATTAAAAAACAAATTGATGTTTTATTAACAAAGTTGTTTTATTAACATTTGTATTTCTTTCTTGTAAGTTTGTATGTTTAGACTTTACACAATTAATAAACAAATTAATTATAAAAAAAATAAAGATAACGGGTTAAACACTCATGCTCATGTCAACTTGTGAATATTCGTGTTGTGTTGTTCACGTGTCTGGCACGTTTTGACAGCTTCGTTTCAGATTTATGGGTTTGTTAAACCCACCAACCCACGAGCACGACCCGTTTGGGGACCTTATACGTTATCCCTTATAAAATTATAAATTATTAGAGAAATTATATATTTGTATTAATATTTAACCCACTAATTATTTACAAAATAAATAACGGACGTGTTTTGAGTCGGCATACCCAACTGTACCAAAAACCAACGCATTACCCGAACCCGTTTTAAATACCATAAATTAGTAATCACTTTTAACCCAGTAATTATTAAAAAAAATAAGTATAAAAATCTGAATAACTTACAGGTGAACTTTCTGGAATATCGGTCTCGGGAATGTGAGTCATGCAACCATATCCCGAAAGCTTCGCACTAAAATCTTTATCGATTTGTATATTAGCAGTCGAGAATTCATGAAACATTGCCTGCAAAAACAAACTCAATTAGCAAAACATTAATAATGCTACATTATGATAACAAAAAAAGTCAAAGACGGTGAGTACCTGAAACGGTCCTTCCTCGTGCAAAAACGTGAGTCCTTGAGCCGCACAAAGTGCCACTTTCATTCTAGCATTCCAATCAATAGGCGGGCCATCGGTTCTCCCATACAAAAGACGGTCCAAACTTCCATGAAAAAGCCTCTCATAAACCAACATTCGTTTATCAGACCCCTCACGTGCGTGAAACCCGATTAGTCTACAAAGGTATGGGTGTTGTAGTGATGCTAGTGTGTTCACTTCACTAATGAATTCCTTCAAACCCTGAATATCATTGAAACTCGAAATATGAGTATCAGTTAATCCTATAATTGTGTGTTTTGATCTTGATTATGTGATATTTAGTGTCCAAATGTTTTGAATTTGGTAATAAGATAATTATATGTTTTAAGTGTTTGGTAAACTCAAAGATCAAACTATTTAATAAATTTAAAGATAAATTGTCGAAAAAATGATACATTTTCGTAAAAAGAAAAAAAGATAAATTATTTTTAAAACGGGATATTAAGTCTAACGAAATACGTTAAAACCTAAAAAAGGAAGTGAATAAGTAATGACTCGTATTTCCTTTACACAATGTGTTGATCTAAACATTAAAAACTTATTATTATGACTTCAAGTCGTCATAATCATATAATCAATTCCATATACCATATCCAAACACCCCTCAATTGTGATACGTCACGCAGTTATGTAACCGCACAATCAACGTTTATTTGTTTTTTTCCATAATATACACACACACACACATATATATATATGGTCAGCATTGCGTACAAGTGCTTAGAAGTTCTCTACTTAAAACTAGTTCTGTATAAATAATAATTACCTGAGACGAAGGATGAAGACTCGTAACGGTCGCTTGAAGATTCTTATTAACATCTTCCCCGAACGAAGCTTTATACATAACAGACGAAAGACCTTCCGACACGCATCTCTGAGGCGAAAAGTTATGACACGCTGCCGCAAGTTCTTCAAACGAGAAATTTTTAAGCGTTCCGGATGCCGGAACCGTTAGCGGCAAGTGGTTTCCCGTTGGTGGCAACGGCAGAGGACCTGAAACGTTAATTAGCGGCCCGCTCCCGCTTCCAACTTTAAAGCTTCCCAATGTTTTCAAATTGGCGGTGTGTGGTGCCGGAAGCGGTAGCGGTTGTGGGACTGGTGGCACCCCACCGCCGCCGCCGCCGACACTACCTTCGTATTCGGTTGAGAGGGTGTCTTGCTCGGCTGCATCTAATGTTGACGGGGCAGATAATGCACGCATGCGGCTCATGATGGTTGACTGGCTCGGTTGAACCGGTTTGACACGGGTTTGGAAGCTTGGTGGGGCGGATTGAAGAGCTCGGGTTTGAGTTACTGGTTCGGGTAATGTGGTTGGTATTGGGTCTTGCGGGTTGACCCGTTTAACATGAATGCTCGGGTTTGACTTTTTCTTTTTTCCTTTTAGTACTGTTAAACACCCCATTGTCTTTAAAGTTTAAACTGCAGATTGAAATCAGAAACAAATGTATCACAAAATATGAACTCAACAGCTAATTTTGACTTTTTTGTGGTCAAATGAAATTTAACTTTAAAATTAAGTGATTAACCACTTCTTATTGCAAACTAAAAACCAAATACTGTATTAAGCTATATAATCCCAGAATAACGGCAACGACAATTTCCGTGTTCAAATACCATATTTTGAAAGTCTAAATTTGACTATTTAACGGTCAAACAAGTTATGTTGCAACATCAAAATTCGATACGAATTGCTTCCATAGACAAAAAAACTGACCAACTCATTAAATTACAACAATCCAAGACCCAAAAAGAAGGCACTAAACATCCATTTCTGATAGAAAATATCACAAGATTTAGATTTCACACAGTCAAAGTTTGACTGCTTTCTTGGCAAATATAACAAATCTTGTTAAATGCATACTTTTGAATTTGAAAATTGATCCCTGTGATTCAAGAATCAAGATAACAAGTTTCAAATGGGTTCATAACAATGTGAAGTTACCAAATTACCCTTCAAATGAAATATCAAGAACCCTAGGCAGAAAAAAGTGCAATACTTTTCAAGATTAAGTGAAGTTTGAAAAATAAAAAAAACAATTATTTCCCAAACATGCCTAACAATCACTACATGAAATCAAACCTAAATAAAAAATAAAATAATTAAAAATAATAATAAATTTACTTTTCAAAAATCAAGCACATAATCAAAATCACAAACCAGAAACTGTAATTGGTGCAGAAATCCAATCCATGAGATGGAAAAGTTGAATTTTTTTTATCATATTCCCAGATTCAAAAATACCCATTTCAACTATACAATAACAAATAGATAATAACAATAATAAACTAAAAAAAACAATTTTTTTTATAAGAGATTCATAAATCAAGATCCAAAAGATACGATGAACAAAAACTAACCTGGTAAAAAGATGATATTTTTCCTGTTGATTGTTCCAAATTCTTAAACTTTATGGTCTTACACAAAAAAATGAAGAAAACCCACAAATCTTTTTGCAATATTTGAAAAATCTGTTGATAATTTGTGAGATTTGTGAAGAACAAACCCTAGAAATAATAATATTAGAAAGAGAAGGGGGTGGGTAGAAATCTTTGAAGACAGGGAAAGATTCAAGAGTTGGAGTACTGTGCACTTGCAAAGCAAATGCCTATGTGTATGTGTGTGAGAGAGAGAGAGAGAGTCTCAGTAGTCAAACCAATCAAAGGAAAGATGTCATTATTGTGATCACTTTGTATACAACATAAATGGATTTACTCATGTGAAAAGACTGTTTTGCCCTTGGTACTCAGTACTGGTAAACTAAAGAGAAATATTCTTGTTTATGGAATTTGACAGTTTTGCCCTTCAGTTGAAAAGGATAGGTAGATAGGATGGCATTTGTTTTGCGTTGGTGTGATATCAGTTTCTTGATCAATGAGGTTTATATACTGTTTTCAAAGCTTAGTATTTGTGACAAATTTGGTTGTTCACATTGCTAACATAGTAATCATTTAATGTAATAGAAGAAAATATTATTGGTAAACTAAGAAAGAATAGAAAAATAACTGTTTGTCTTCCGTTACGAAGATAATCTCCTTTGTGGTCGTAGTCACACCTTCTTTGACTATCTTTTTTGTTGTTATCAGTATAATCAGTTACCCCAATCAACTTGAATGTATCTCTTTGTGGTTGTGGTCCCACCTTCGACTATCCTTTTGACCATTATCAAAATCAGTACACCAATCAACTTAAATGTATCTCCTTTATGTCTGTGGTCCCACATTCTTTGACTATCCTTTTGATCGTTATTATTAGAATTGGTTACGTCTAACCACTTGAACCTAGGGTTTGTTTCAACTTGATTTTATAGTTTTGGATTTTGTGTTAATCCATTTTGAAAGGCTAGTAAGTCGAGTTTGAGGTTGAATTAATTCTTTATCTAGGAAGGTGAATAGCGAGTAAAGATCAGTTTAATTAAATAGTGACATAAAATTTAACAATTTCATGAGGTTGGCAGTGAGGACAGTGGTAGTTGCTCGTGTCGACAGATAAGACTTACGACATCATGGCGGTTGGGAAAAAATAATGCCATCCTTATTTAATTTTATAATAAAATGCTTAAAATAAACATATAAATTAGTAATTGTATTTATTCCTTCATCCCATATGTATCAATATTAAAAGACTTGTATGTATCACTTTAAGATAAAGGTGAAACATGTTGTCACTATATGGTTTTAATCATATTTTTTTCTTGCAATTATGCATCATTTGTTGGATTAATGACCGTTTAATCATGTCACATTTATTAACTAACTTCAATTCTAACCTTTTTTTTTCTTAATTTTTTTATTGAATGCTGTAATCACGTTTATTTTGACGAGTTTAACGGTTTGATTGTTCATTCTTTATACGTTAACCTTTTCTTTTCTTATGGTTTGACTCGTTAGCTTTTATAGATGTGTTTGAAGAAACTATCACTAAAACAAATTGAAATTAAAATAAAAAGATTCATGAAAATTAAAGGTTAATCATCACCCCGTCTTTTTTATCCTGGCACTAAAAAAGGTTTCAGCAAATTATAAATATTTAGACAATACAACCATGGACCATGATATAGATACCTGATATTATCAAGTGTTATTTATATTCATGGTTTTATTTTAAGATTCCCATATCATATCAAACACACTCTAATAGTATAAAATGAACTTTTTTTTAAGAGGATGGTTGTTAAAATGCCTTGTTAAAAAGTGGTTGTTAAAGGGTAAATTCGTCATTACAAAGATGAGAAGAAAGGACGAAAACTCAAAAATGAGAAAGGGTAACATGGTAAATTAACACAAGGGAACAAGTAGTATCTTGATATTCAACGAAGAGGGGCCTCGATTGAAGTGACACCTCAGTCAAACTTTGGACCATATAATAACCGGTGGGACATACCAGTTAATTGTATTATTATTATAAAATAATAAATTATGTATAACTACCGTCCATACGTTTTTTTTCTCACATTTTGTCTTATAATTGAGTTAAGTACGTTTTGTACCCTTATGTTCAACGCTCAAAAATGCTTTGCAACGCAACACGTTTCAAATTTAACTCAAAAATGCTCAAAAATACTTTGTTTCAGTGTAAATTTAATCGTTTTTGTTTGAAATTTTTATACATAGAGTAAGTTTACCTGTTGTCCGAAAATTTTTCAGTTAATGAAAATTTGTATACGTATCCACCCCTGACATTGTGACATTCGTCAATTTTCAAATACAAAATCCAACCCGTTTAAAAAAATTATATATAATTCGAACATTCGTTCATTAATAAAAGTTAATTATTCATGTTATTTTTGTTATTTTACATTTATGTTTGCATTGTTACAAACTCGATCATTAGTTCTATTTTATGCATTTTTATACCTTTATTTTTCTTATAAAATTTTATACTTTTATTTCTCTTTGATAAGTTCCATTTCATGTTACAAACCTTAATTATGTTTTTTTTTTTATTCAAGTCATGCAATTAGTCAAATTCAAAGCCATCTTAATCGATGGATGTTTTGTGTGAACATTTTATGATGATATTAATCATCCTTGCCCATGATTTCTATTTTACACTTTATATATTATGATTAATTAATTATTTTCAAACCTCTTAATCACCTGTAACCAAGTTCAATGAATTAAAACATCCTTGTTACAGTTTTGTAACATCACGAAATTTCTAAAGTAATATTTAATATATTATTTTGTCGGATGAAATAAACGAGTTAGTAGAACGATAATAATAATAGCAAAATATGAAGACTTAGTAGGATAATTAGATGGGATTAGATATGGACCAAAAGGAAATATGGGCCTTCGGTCCATGGGCTTAAGGGAGTATAAATACCCCCTTAAACCCCAATCCTTTCCATTCCATCCATTTATCCATCCTAATCTCTACACACCCCAAAACACACAACCCGAACCAAGATCCAAAGCAAGGACCCGAGCTCGTTGGTGCTAGATCATCGTGACGAACCAAAGCAACAAGACCAGCTCGTGTTCGTAGTTCGACTCATTTACGGTACGTTTATATCGATAACATGTTCGTTTAGGTTTGGATTAGTATAGAAATGATAGATCGGTGTTTGTATGGTAAAAACGAATCCTACAAAGCTAAACTTACTGAAAATGGTTAAGATTTGATGGGTTAATTGATTGATAAAAGAACCTATAACCTATATGCCTAAATCGCACCCCTTAAACATCGATGTTAGGCCGATTTGATGGTTGGGGTTTGTAGGCGCTGGTCAGACGATTCCGTGGATACCTAAATCGAGTTATTTGGTTAAGAAACGAAGATGATTAATGACGAACAGTAGCTGCAGCCGACAACTTCGCCTGCAAGCTAAGTTCGCCTGATGAACTTCGCCTGCAAAGCTAAGTTCGCCTGATGACAACTTCGCCTAAAAGCTAAGTTCGCCTGATGACAACTTCGCCTAAAAGCTAAGTTCGCCTGATGACAACTTCGCCTAGAGTCAAGTTTCGATTAGAAAATAAATTATAAACGATAAGTAAAAGTAAGCTAATACTAGGCCACCAGATTAGATCAGGCGAGTATTGATACGTGTAACTTATACAGTCAGCCGAGCTCAGTTAAAGAAGGGATTTACAACTATCGGAGGAAGAAGCAGAGTTCAGGTGAGTTTCTAGCCCCATTTATGTGTTATGTTTTCGGGGCTGTGTGCATACTCGATATGTTTGTTAATACGCTTATCCTAAGAGATAAGTGTATGCCTTATTTGAATAATGTGATATGTATGAATGATGGCTTGACGGTACGTGAACGATCTTCGGATATTGCACGTACTGTCAGGTTGTAACGCTAAGTATAAGGTAAGTATGATATGTATGCTTATGTGTATAAATGTGATAAAGTTAATAAAAGAAGGAAAGGATGGTTGTATGGTTACGAAGAGGGTACCGGGCCCTAATAATACTCGAGGTATGATGTACGGTTGTATGGTAACGAAGAGGGAATCGAACCCTACTAATATTCGAGAACTAGGGAACCGAACCCTACTAATATTCGAGGTAAGAGGGTACCGAGCCCTAATAATACTCGAGGTATGATGTATGGTTGTATGGTAACGAAGAGGGAATCGAACCCTACTAATATTCGAGAACTAGGGAACCGAACCCTACTAATATTCGAGGAAAGAGGGACCAGACCCTTATAATATCTGTGATGTTAGGGACCAGACCCTTATAATATCTGTGATGTTATGGACCAGACCCTAATAATATCTGTGATGTTATGGACCAGACCCCTTATAATATCTGTGATGTTAGGGACCAGACCCTTATAATATATGTGATGTTAGGGACCAGACCCTTATAATATCTGTGAGGTTATAGGGCGAAAGGCTCTTTAAAACGTATGATTTTGTATGTAAAGAAAGTATGAAGGTAAGAATGAAAGTATATGCAATTATGTGTGTATGAAAGAAAGTTAAGAGGTTAAGTATGAAATGTAAGAAGGTATTGTATGATTATGAGATTAACTAGAACTCACTCAGCGTAGCTGACTTTTAGTATGCACGCAGGTGAGTAGGATGAGGCAGCTCGCTTGAGGAGACACGTGGCACCGAATAAGAGCTGGCATCGGAAGACTCAAGACGTTTAAGTTTAATGTTTCGTTAATTTGAAAGACAAAATGATGTTTTAAGACAAGACGTGTTTTGTTATGAAATGTTCTATGAAAGCTTTTATATTCCGCGAATGTTTTAATTAACTCTGATATTTAAAACTGCGTTTATGAGTAAATCCGACGTGAAAGTAGGGCTACCGGGTCCGGGGCCTTACAAGTTTCCCTTTAAATAGTGTTCTGTTCACTTCTTCCAACCTTGCTACAACTCAATTTACGAATCTCACTTGCTCTTGCTTGTTATTTTGATACTTTTGCATTCAAGTTTCTTATTTGTTCTTGATTCATTCATAGGGCATGGCATTTCATGTTATGTTATATTCCATCGTTTAGAATCTAATGCCCTGTTGAAATCAATTTGACAAAGGTTTAGTTCATCAAAAAACAAACCCAGTTCGCTTATGTTGTAGTTTCAGTCAAGTTTGAAACTTTTTAACATTTTAATTTTAACATGTATAACATATTTCTTTCATCTTTATAACTTTGAAAACCATAAAACTAACATGTTGGAACCAAACTTGACATTTTGTCAAGATTGTGTCCGACCAAAGCTGAACCACTCGCTTAAACTATTTTAGGCCCGTTTCACTTTTATTGGAACAAGTCAAACCGAATTAACATGACTAATAACTATTGTAACTGAAAACTAAAAACAAATAATATAACCATTTCAATCAAAAAGTAAACTAATAATAGTGAAATAGATATTTGTCTAAAAATCCTCTTTAAAACTCCAAACGACGAACTGAACTCTTATTCTCTTGTTCGTTTTGTATTTTTCTTGTTTCATATCATTGAACCTAGAAATATTTTATAATTTTTTGGATCGCTTGTAGAACCGAACCCGCTTAAGTGTTATTCTTATCTTTTATTGATCGCTTTGTCAAGTGAGTTTTCATAACCCCTTTTAACACTTTTATACATTTTGAGGTATAACACGTTACAAGTGTTCATTGTTAGTTCATATTTGTAAACCAAATTCACATATGTGTCTATTATGTATTCATTTCATATCATATCATACTGAGTGTGTATGAGAGAGAGAGAGTGAGAGAGAGGGAGAGAGAGAGAGAGTGAAAAGCACAATGGTCCCACCTCATTTCCCTTACCGCCCTGGTAATCCCATGAAGCCTCCTCCATGAAGGTCCGGGTGGTATTTGGGGCTTCAAAGGTCTTCCACATCACCCCATGTCGATCCCTTGTAATAGTCACATCATGGAGTCTAAGGGAACTTAAAAAGGGAATAGGTAAATTCCCCTAATATCTTTTGGCAATTCCAAACTTAACCGATTTTAACCTTGTTAGTTTTCTTTATGCCATTACATGTTTTTTTTAATGATGTGACATGTGTGGTAAATCTTAGAATACATGTGAGTAGCACCCCTTTCCCCTGATACTAATAGTTTCATAAATTCATTTTGTTGTTGGGAATTTTTTTTCTTTTGATATTTTAAAAGTTACTCTCAGTGGTATATTCTAACGAAATGAGTTTGATGTTTTTTTGTTTTTGTTATCGTCACTTGGTGCAATGGTATCAACTTTAACCTTTTGTTTTTATTATATGGTTTCAATGCATCGGTGAAGGTTGATTTATCTTTTTCTTTAAACGATCAATGAATAAAGTTTAGCTAATCGTGGTAACTCAATGGCCAAAGATAATCTTATATGCCTATGATCGAAAACAACGTTGGTAGTCCAAACCCACAATTTCCTATTCCAGGGAAAACTTGTTGCCCGAAGGTCGCTGCAGTAAAACCCGATTACGATTGGATTTGAACTAAAGACTTTGCGGTTCCTGCCCAAATCTACACTTTCCTTCCAATATCAATTGCGCTAAAGCTCATCGAGGTCGACTTAGATGACGGGTGATCGATACTATATGTTTAGTTTATCTTCTGAAAAACATTATTATAAAATTTATATAAACAAAGTCTAATGTTTCATGTCCTTTTATCTACCAATATCTTAATCTTAAATTCATATGATGTGGGCTCCTTTTGTTTGAGTGTTTGACTGATGCTTTGAAGCATTGAACATGGTTTATTTTTAATGTTTAATACTTACTTTGATATCTCGAGTTCTTCCATATCACCCACGCTTTTCTTAAATGCATCAAACCTTGCAGACCCACTACAATACAATGTTACCCTGGGTTTTCTCCCTTTCTTCTTGTTTAAACGAGAAAAACTGAAGTGTTTATAAAAAAAATAACTTTATGTTTTTTATATAAAACCTAATTTATATAAACAATCTTAACTATTAGATTATCAATAATCAAAGGTTTTAGACTAATATTTCTTACACATTCCGAGAGTTGAAGACGTAGTGATCTATAAGAAAATCCTTTTTATATATGCGTGTCCACGTTTTGGTAATCAATTGAGGCATCCGAAATCTTGAAAACAGTCTATGCACACATGTTACATAAATGGATTATAATGGCTCACCTAACAGAAAACTAATTCATGTATTAAACGGTTGTTGCATCGCGTTCATAGAATGTTATATAGTTTTATACTTGGATAAAAAAAAAGTGTAATTACGGGGTAAAAAGACGGCTGATGTCCTCTAATACAATCGTATTTTAGTTATTTTGTTTGAATTAAATAACAATTTAACATGATGTGTGGTGTTCTTGTTTGACTAAACATTCAAAGAAAAAACCATGTTTATCGCGTTCAAATATCGACTTCTTAATTTCTTCTAACACTTGTCATTTATCGGTTTATGCTCATCTTAAAGAACTCCCATATGGTTTGCAACAGCAAAGTCGTCCTTTTTTTTTATATTTGAATAGTCAAATAAACATGTAGCTAAATAATCGCTTACGTATAAATTTAAACATGTTAGAGCATTCTCAGCCTTTGCTATATAATTATGTGAGTGAGTTTGTAAATTATATGGTATTTTTAAAGTGGTTTGTAAGTAATGAGAGAAAATGCTATACAGTGGCGGATCCAGGAATTTTTTTTAGGTGGTTCCCTCTTAATTTATAAGGTGGTTCCTACGCGTCTTCTATATATCCGTACACTATTATTTCGAAACTCGGGTGGTTCCGGGGGAACCACCCGTTTGTATGCTGGATCCGCCAATGATGCTATGTGAGAAAGTTAAATTTGTGGTTACACAGTTCACATCATATAATTTTTTAGTATATCCTGAAAGTGTTTGTGAATGAAGGAGATAGAAAAAATAATGATAAACATCGAGAAATAAAATGTAGTGATTTTTAGCGTAACTACATGGATATGGAAAGGGAATAGGCTATGAATGCTCTAAGGTTATAAGTTGAGACTAATGCATATCAAACGTATTTACAACATGGTCAAGGCTAAACAAAAGTATCATGTAGTGTTGTTGAACTCAGTAGACGTTAGT
Source organism: Bidens hawaiensis (assembly GCF_021521415.1). Classification (NCBI taxonomy): domain Eukaryota; kingdom Viridiplantae; phylum Streptophyta; class Magnoliopsida; order Asterales; family Asteraceae; genus Bidens; species Bidens hawaiensis. The sequence goes on from NW_027494749.1 coordinate 279,407, forward strand.
TAGGCGGCTGGGTAGGAACTAGCGAAAAAGCAGGATTAGTTTGGATTGGAAGAGTCTCTTTCATTCGTCTTTCTAATTAAAATTTAGGGTTTGTTCTTGAATCTTCTCGCAACACATTGTTTGCATGTAAAGTTATTTGTTAATCATAGTTTAGATCTTATAATTACAATTCATTTTTAGTCACTATTTGATTAATTAGAATAACTAGAATTTAGTACCCATGCGTTACGTTGTGTTTTGAAGAAGGCACCAAGAACATTTGAAAGTCAAAATGGTAATGAAAACATAAATGAAAAGAAATCAGTTTAAGGCTCAGATTTCTGCCATGGCTGCTATCACACCATCAATTTCCACGTGCGGGTTTTATCGCAAGGCGCGCCACATACTAGGATCGCAATCATTAGTCACACCAAACGAACCTCAAAACGAGTTTGAAAACCAAATGTTGCATGTAAACGGAAAATACTATCAAAGTTTAGTTAAGTAGCGGAAGCGTAACATGGGGGGGGGGGTTCCCAAAATCATTAATGTAAATAATAAAAGCGTAAAAACACGCACCCAAACACTAAAAAGTGTTTAAAACCAAAACTATAGTTTTAAAGTTTATTTATTATCTGAATTATTATCTGCATGGAGACTCATATGTCGTGCA